>NC_045565.1:28382644-28575144 GCF_009819795.1 Aythya fuligula
TTTAGCATTACAGGTGAAGACCATGAGATGAGGAAACTAAATGAGAAATGGTTCCATAACCAACGAAATCAGCTCTGAGTTAAAATGCTAAAGGAGGTAGGGGGTAGCTATCAAAGCTTGTCTCAGCAACTAGCCTAATTCTGTTTTCAAAAGCCACTGTTGAGTGCTTTTGAAAATTTTATCCTAGATGCTTGGCTCAAAGACCTTAACCAATGATTTTTTTTTTCTCTATCTGCTGTACGAAAGCTAAATATAAACCCACGTTATTGAACAAAACCCTAACAAAACCCCTGTTGCAGGTCTAGAAAAATCTTTACACAGAAAATTGAATTATTGGAGACCAGCATCTAAAGTGTCATTTGGTTTTGGATGCTTCTTTGTTTTGTGTACACAATTTGGCATACAGAAAAATGTTATTTCCAGCAGCAAATATTTGCCTTATGTTTTTTATCTTCTCCTATTTGCCTTGTCTTCTCCTGCCCTCAGAAAGCCAGGGCCTGAGTGTTTCTGTATGGGTAGCTAAAGTTCCTTCTGAAAATGCAGATTAGTCTAATTTATCCGTACAAGCATGTGCATTATGTGTGTCTACTGTTTGTCTGGGGAGAGTCTTAATGACTTTTCCGCTGATTGGTTGTGGGACCACAAGTAAGTCATAAAGCTAGCCCGTGCCTCAGTTTACCCGCTGCAGCTTCATTAATGCTAACCTAGCTCATGAGGTGCTGTAATGTTTAATATATTGTGTGCTCTGTAATCCCTGGATTAAATGTATTATGTAAGTGAAAAGCACCTATTTGATGTATATGCAAATGCTGCAGTATTATATAGGTAGGAGGGTCATTTGGGTGTAAGTGTAATACAGGCGCTGGCAAAGGGCAAAAGGGATTCCATTGTATTGACTTATTTTTAAAGAGCTTTTTATTTACTGAAATGCTCTGGACACCCAGAAAGAGAGACATTCCTCACTAAGCATGTCTGCTGTTTCATCTGTCTCGAAGCGCTTTGATAAATGGATTGAAACTTGTCAGCTTTTCCTGTAGTTTCTGAGACTCCCTCTGGAAACCCTGTTGAAATGTTATTATGGTAACTTCTTAGAGCGCTACTTAATGAATTGTAACAGATATCCCTGCGAGTCCCACAGAAGCTGTGAGGACTGGGCTTCCTCTCCTCCTCCGGCAGAAGCAAGTCCCTGAGCCTTGAAAGCTCTCGTCCTCCTCCACCACGTGGAGATCACCACAGGCCTGTGCCATGGAGACCACCACAGGCCTGTGCCTGGCTTGCCTCACAGCTGGGCTGCCGATGGGCCTTCAGTGATGTTGAGCACAGTGGGATGTCATCCCTTTGGTTAGAGGGGAATTCTGTCCTTTAATGGTAAATTGTAGAAAGGATAACAAATTTTCATGGGTTTAAGTGAGAGAGAGATGATCTTCTCTTTGCTTAGGATGAGGTATTTCAGCTTGAGCTATCCTGAAGCTTGGGCTGGCGACCTGGGTGCCTGTGGGCAGTCTGAGCTCACATTGCCCGCAGATCCCACCTGCAGCCTTTTCTCGGACAACCATTCATGATGGATGGAGGCCACCAGGAAATTCCACCATCCATCCACACAGGAGGTAAACATGGCAGCTTCTGAATCCTGGGGATAACCCAGCAGGATCATTAGAGCTTCCTGAGGATATCTGCTGATGAGGTGGGCAGGGTGACTGACATAGACACATAAGTGGTGTGGAGTTGGAGTGTGGAAGCCAACCACCTTGGGGTCACCTTGGGACGCACTACATTTCCTACCCTGTTGCATCAACCAGTGGGGCAATGAGATGCCATGGTGACTTATTTCCTACGTCCAGCCAACCAACAGGACTCCTGCTCCTCCTCTGCTTCCCCTAGAGCAGGGGGTATGTGACTGGTGATATGGTTAGGTAGGCTAGGTAGCTTGGTTGTGCTGGGTATGGTCAGCGATCCTCGTCCTGATGCATCAGTCACTTGAAACGCTAAAAGTGGTTTGGGTTTTTTGTTTGTTTGGTAGTGTGGGGTTTTTTGTAGTTCTTGTTTGGCTTTTTTTTTTTTTTTTTCCAAGTCTTCCCTGTGTTTTGTTGTTTGTTAGTTTTTCAAGAGTATGAAGTTGATCTATTGCTACTTAAGCTGTCATGAAGCGAGAAATGGCTAAAGGCACAGTTCCAGCAGCATTAACAGCTGTGCCCCTTGCCCTGCCTGGTACGGCTGACACGTGCCTGCAGTAGATAGCACTGGTCATCTCCAGCTTGAAAAATATCAGCATGCCTTCCTCTTGCCTCCAAAAATGAACTTGGGCCATCTAGAGTGAGGTATGCAGGAAGATGGGGGGTTGGGGTGTTGAAGGAGCTCCTGCTCTGTTTGGCATTGGAGCAGAACTGCAAATAATCTAGGTATAGGTCACCTTTCTGTGGTGAGGCCTCGGAGGTGACTCCATTACCCTCAGCACATTGAGGCCATGTTTGATTTATGCAGCCTTTTATTTCACTTTTTATTATCATTTTGCATATTAAAATTTGTATAGGCAGCCAGAAGAGAGCAGCATCTACACAATACTCGACACAATGGAGAGGATTAGAAATCAGTGGCTCACTTCTCTGGGACCTGGACTGGGGGGTAAGGGGTGCTAAAGCATCCTTTATTTTTTCTTCATTTTAAAAGAACTTCCAATTATTCCTTCTGTGGATCCTCAGTAAAATATAATCTATGACCAATACCAATGTCTGATTTCAGTTGCTAGATTCAAAAAATTATATAAAACCAAGGCTACCATGGTCTTTTTCCTCAGATGTTCACCTTTTTCTTTTAAAGTTTCTTGACTCTTCTCTGCCAGACCAAATATATCAGTGTGCATACATAGGTGATGCCAAGATATGATTTATTTTTTTCAAAAATAACTCCTGATTTGGGATTTTTTTTTTTTTTTTTTTGTATTTTAGCTGCCTTTGCATTAAATTCCTCCAATAGTCTAATTCACACTAGGAATGCTCTGGAAATCAAACCTACTAAAGTCATCTCTGTTTATTCCTCCTGAAGTGAAATCATCCATGTCCTCCTGGCTCTCGTGAGATCCTGGGGGAAACTGTTTGCACACACACATTGACACATCTTTAGAGCATTCCACACAAGCCAGTGAAATTACACCAGAAATATGAATTTAGACCACACCGCGTGTGTGTGCTGTGCTGTTTGTATAGTGTACACACACATGCCCCAGCAAACACTCTGATTTAAATTTCAGAAAAAGCCATTCAAGACATTGCTGTGTAATTCACTTTATGACTGTACACTGTATGCATTCCTAGAAAACGAACGTGTATTCTGTGAATGTTCCCACTTTACAAAAATATTTGACTTGGGTTTATTTTATTTTATTTTTTTAATATTGAGGGTTTAGAAATCTTAGTAATTGTCACGATTACCGTGTGTAATAGAAATTAGAAGGAAGCCTGGGTTTTGGCTTTGAAGCTACCAACTTCTAAGAGTACATTTTTTAAGTTTTCTTTTTGAGGTGCTTCTTCATGCCTCAGCTAAACTTTCCCCAGATTACGTGTTAGCTATGATAGCTGTTCTATAGTTAGATTTTAATCAGCCTTAGTACACAGTAATGTTAAACACTGAAAGAGCTACTAATTAATCGCCTTTCTGTATGTAACAGAGAGATAAATATCCATCCCAGAGGAATTGTAATTTCATGGTTTCTAATGATGGTTAGATTACATTATCTGGATCACTTAGGCTGTGGGTGTCATAAAAAATGCTCAAAGTCATTTATATTCAGTTTAATTTTTTTTTTTTAACTTTGTAAGCCTGAGAAAATAATGCGGTGTTAGCAAGTCTGTTTCATATTTTAGTTAAATATACCTTTGTTGCACTGACTGAATGGATTCAGATGACAGTGACAAACTCAGTTCTTTTCTATTTAACATGCACCCTCAGCAATCAAATTAACAATGTACAAATCTTCATCAGGCTTCTGCAGAAGAGTCTGTTGAATTCTGCAGTGTTGTTGAGCTTTAGAGAAAAAAATATTTTTGGATGTTCACTTGAAGTGATGCTAATTCTTGCATCATTCTGTAAAGTCATAGTTGTCTGTCTTAAAATAAGATTAACTGGACTTTGGGTTTTTATCAGGCTGCATCTCAAATAAAATACTGCAATCTAACAACTCTGTCAGCAGTTTGTACCTCTCACTTTCCCCTCTCCACTCTTAACTGATTGGTGTCCATGCACAACTTGTGTGCCTACACATCTGTGTCCATGACACACTTAAATTTGGTAGCTACAAAATGTTGAAAAAAAATCCTACTCCATGTGTGTAATAGCTAATAGTTGCATATTTTGAAGTTACACTCATTCATATTTAAAAGGCTGAGGCTTCTTTGAACTGCTGTGTTGGAGGGGGAAGTTAATTGTTTCTGAATGAGGATGATACTCCCTTTCCATATCAATTATGTGTACCGCTCCAAATTATCAATAATGCTCATTTCCAGTCCCCATCATTTGTGGTTTCGCAGTGGGCAAGTGCGCTTGCAGAGCGCTGCCTGGGCTCCATCCTGTATCCGCCAGGAACCAGGGGAGGGAGGCAGCCCCGGAGGAACAAGGTGAGATACAGAAATGTGATATATTTCCAAGAGAGGGTTTGTCATCAGTTAGCTAAAATTGCTTCTGAAGTTTCGCTGGCAACTGTTTTACATGTCTGACTTGGTGACTAAGGAACTATACTATCTTAATAGAGAACTCCAGAACTTCAGAAGGGTTTCTTCTTGTTTGAATGCACAGCACAATGAATTTGTACCCACAGAGCATTCACCACTTACATTTCAAAACCTACAGCACACTAAACGTGAAACTTTTGTTCAAATTTCAAGGATTTTGATAGCCCAAGTGAATAGACACTGCCTATTGATTTTTCCCTTACAATGACTCTTGGATAACCTATTTTCTCATTTATTTTTAACGACAGCTCATGAGATTTTACAGCAATTCTGCCCAACCTCCTAATATCAAAATCCCTCCTTGACCCTGAAAATTGTAATTCTGCTATAGATCACAGCTGCTGAATATTACCTTTTACTAAGCTGGTTAAATAAAATATGTCCAAATCACTAGATCCCACAGGCCATGACTGCAATTCTAATTATGCAGGGTCTGTATTTCTGCTCTGCCGTACAGAAAAGCACATCTCTCTCTGAGTCCGCACCAAAGTGTGGGAATCCAGAATATTGGTTCTAGTTTTGAATTAAAAAAAAAAAAAAAAAAAAAAAAAAAAGTTACACTGCTCTTCAATGATTTCCCAGTAAAACTTTTACAAGGGAACCAAATGCTTTTGATGTGTTCCATACAATAAAATGCTGTGTAAGTCTGGAGGACAGAAGCATGTGGCGAGAATTTTCTTGTGACTGGGGGATGGGTGTATTTGATGTGTACCCATTTCAAAATCAAAAAAAAAAAAAAAAAAAAAAAAGTCTCTCACTACTCTTATGCTGCATATTCTGCACAATGGCTTGGGAAACCAATGTAAGGAAACTAATTCTGGCCATTAAACATATCCTCTCCCCTCCCACTGCTTATTCAAAGAGTGATCACATGCTCCCTGCTGCAAGTTACACCATTATAGAATTTAGATATGGAAGAAACCTATTAGATTAGCCGTTCCACCTACTGATGTGGGATTGTTCCCTGGAGAACTTTATTCATTAGTGGATCACAGCCTAACCTTGTGGGCACACTGTGCCAAGACCATCTTGGTTTTGTTCTGTTCTTTTTCCCCTTTCCTTCCCCTCTGGTGCTGAGAGAGCAGCTGAGGGTATGGTTTGGTAGGGAGTATGTTGGAGAAGATGGGATTCTTTAGTTTCGTGGTCAGACTGGTGGTTCAGATGCTTACGTATTTAAATGGATGATTAATTTGTGTGCTTTTTAAATTAGTATCCAAGCACAGAGGACTAGATGAGGATGGGAGTGGAGGGAGAGCCTTATTCACTATAAGACCTTCTGGAGCTCAATGGTCTTTAACAGTAAATTGCCTTCATGACTTGCCCTGATTTTGCAGTATCCTCAGATCTAGTCTCCATTTTGCTTTCTCCATTCAGTCTTTTTGTGAGCAGATGGAGACAAAGTTTTAATTGCTTGTCTGCCAGTGGAGGCAGCTTGGCATTTTCGTGCTTTTCCAGGACAGAAAGTTTTTATTTCAGTTATTTTAGGGCCCGATCCCGTAAAACCCTGAGCTTGGCGTGCTGCGTGGTTCTGCCCACTGATGGGGAGCTTTCAGATGGGTTTTGTACTCTAAACCTTTCATGTCACCTTTTGTTTTTCTGGTACCTTTATGTAGCAACTTGTCTTTTCCAGAATCCCTCTGAGGACCTTGGTGCCAGCCAGTTCTGTAACTAGCATCTCAAACCTGTTCCTTATTTAAGTTAATTTGTTTCTACTATGTGGGAGCTGCCAGTTATCTGCTGTTCTGGCCCATGTGGGCATGAGCCCTGCACTCAGGTGCAGTTGTGCCTTTCCTCCACAGGCTACCCATGCATGGACTGCCCCTCCAGGCTTCTGCAAAGTCCCCAGAGGTGAACGAAACCAGGGTCCTGAGAGGTTTGTCCATTAGCAGACATTTGCTGACCCCAGCAGGGACCAGCATGAGTTGTGCAGAGCCCAGACAAGACTCAGGGAACCACCACCAAATCTTGCATCTTTTGCAGATGCATTCCCCCTTGTCCAAGGGCCTGCTCCTCAGAGCTTTCCTTCAGTTAACTGAGACTGAGAAAAGTGTGAGGAAGAGGAGGAAAAGCAACCACTTCTCTGCTGCTGATCCAAAGCTCTGGTTTCCACCCTCAGAATATAATAAATGGCTGCTGAGTTACTTGACATGGAGCTAAAGTCTGTAGGGTGAATTTTCAGAGCAACGCACAGGAAATTATATGCACAATTACTGTTGTTAACAGAGCCTGGGCATGTAACTCCCTGCACAGCAGGCTGGAAATCTTCCCCGTGCATGTTTAATGGGGTTTGGGTTGTTACATTCCTAGGGCTGTGTCCCTTTTCTAATGCCTAGTGTCCTGGATGAAACAAAGGAAGTACTGAATGTAAAAGAGATTTTATTTTGTTATTAAAATAATACTCTCTTGATCTGCAGTCTTCCTCTAATGCCAAATAACTTCTTGCCTCACTCGGTGATCCCTTAACCTTTCTATTCTGTTATAAAAAAAAAAAAAAAAAAAACCAAAAAAAAAAAAAACAAAACATGTGGCTTAATTTATTTATTTCTTCTTCTTCTAAATGTATTCCACATAACCTGCTCATCGATGTTCATACAAATGAGTGTATACGTGTTCATACAGGCAGCACAGTTATTCTAGTGATGGATGTTGTTGAAATAAGTGTAGGTCATAACACAGAAAATATTTATCTAAATCTTAATGCATAAATGCCTCTGAGTAAATAATATATTTGCACATCTTCATAAGAAAATGAATAGTATGTGCCATTTCACTAAGCAGTCATGTATTTAAAATGTCTCACTGCTCAGGAGGTTATTAATGTGTTATTTAAACTTTACCCTGTTGTAAACTAGGAAAGGTTTGTAAATGTGGGGTTGTGTTTTGCTTCCATGCTGTTTATTTAGTTTTATGTATGTCAATTGTTTTTCTTTCCCCGAAGAAGGTTATCTCCTGCACCTAGATCAATTCAAATGGACTTTAATTAACTTTGATAAAAATTAAATTACTCCTTTAACCTGGTAGTTTTGCAGCTAAAAGGAGCTTATATTTACAGCTGTGCAGTCTTATTGATTGAAATTTTCTTCTACCCAAGTTATGCTTGACTCCAGCTTTCTGCAAGGTCTTGTAGGAAGAAAACAAGGTGCTGTAAACTGAGACTAGAAACACCAAAGTAAACACACACATCATATATATATATAAATACATCAAATACATATACAAGTTTCTAAAAGGTTTCAATCATTCTAAAATTGCACATGATTGCTCTTCAGCTTCCCAAAACGCTTTCATCTATGAGCAGAAAAAAGTGTAGCTTTCTCAAGTTTTAAAAGCATTGTTGGGGCATGTCTAATAGATTTGTCTAACTCTGTATGTCTTGATATATGCAGCATGGTTGGCTGTATTCTCCTCAGCATAGATCTTGAAACTGTAAATAAATTTTTGAAGTAAATAGTCACTTGATAATTGCTTAATGAAGTATCACACACCAGCAGTTTTGAATACAAAAAAAAAAGTTCAAAACTACCGTGCGGTGTCTCTTTTTACTGGAAATGGGCTTTTACTTTTAAACTTCTGTTATATTTGGAGAGAAGTAATCCCAAGGAAAATGATACCAGTACTAATAGGGAACATACTATCTTTCATGTGGCTATTTTTTTCATGTTTAAGGTTTCTTTGTTATTATCTCAGTAGCAAGACTCTCCACACAGTCTTAGGCAGAAAATCAAAATATGCCTTAAAGCAATAATCTTTTAATAAGTATCAAATGTCTTTCAATGAGATAAAAGAATTCTGTAGCATGCTTATACACACACACGCACACACACTTCACCATAAATCTTATTTTATACCTTTTCAACAGTATTTCAGGGAATACATATATATATATATATATTTAACCAAGACTAAGCCCTCCTCACAAATTTGAGGTGATTGAATTTCTAGATGCTACTAAGATTCTGCTAAAATTCATCTCTCCACTTTCTGGGGCTCCTTGTTCAGGGGTCTTTGGAAGGTGAGAGCATCTCCTATGGCCTCGGATGTTCCAGTCAGCCAAAACAGGGGCATTGCTCCAAACTTCATTAAGACACCAGCCTGGAGAATAGAGGCTTTTTGCACTGATTTTTTCAGGAGTGCAGGATGGAGTGTATTAGCATATCTGCGTCTGGTATCCCAGTGCAATGCTCAGCAGCTTACCCCCGGCTGTGACATGCAAAGCATAGTGCTTCCCTCATGCTGTTGGAGTGCATGTGCTTTGTGCTGGATCCTCTCCTGTCTGTGGTGTGAACCAGGAGTATTTCCACCCAGTGGAAAATAAGCTTGAAGAAGAGGAAACAAGCCCAGCAGCTGCACTGCAGAGTGCAGAGCTGCTGTGTCCTCCAGCAAGTTAAACGGGGCCTTGAGGGAGCAAAGAGGTTTGAGGGAAGTGAGTTGGTTTGTAAAATGGTGCCTTTTGCACCTTGGCACTGGGTGACAGAAAACTGCAGGTCCAACAAACTGCCTAAGGTTGGGATGTCAAAGGTGTTCTCTTTCCTAATGTTCCTAATGACAAATACTCCTAATTGCTTCTTGCATTCATGCTTTTCTGTGCCTCCTGGCTAAGACATCTGTCCGTAGCCTTTATGGTTCATCCTTTTAATGCTTCGCTTCAGTTGTGTCTGTCTGTGTTTGCTGTTTCTTACTAACTCAACCACCCCATCCTCATCTCCCTGTCCTTCTGTGCCTGCAGAGCCAAACTCAGGTGTCTGCCAGCTGCTTTGGAGACTGAGCCCTTCATGCCTTTCCTGGCAGCCAAGCTGCACGTTGCACCCTGAGTGAAGGTGAAGCAGCTTTGCTACACCTGTTGCATAAAGATGCTCAACTTTCCTTGCTTTGGGTAACCCAAAGCATGCATGCCACACTGAATATGAAATAGAAATGATATCTATTTTTGATATTTCCCAGCTATTGAAGGGAAAATGCAATGAAAGGAAAAAGAAAACGAAACCAAATGTGATTTCTCTCTTTTACTGTGATGGGTCCAAATTGTGTAGCTCCTGAGCCAGACCTCTCTTAATATATATGGTGGTGCTAATTTGAATTGTGAACTCATGATTACTTTTTTTTTTTTTTTTTTTTAAAAAAAAAAAGGCTACATATTAGTGTTGCAAGAAGGAGACTTTGAAAGTCTTTTAAGTATCTTTCTCATTAATTTATTTAATCCTCTGATCTTGCCTTCTTTTAAGTTGTTTATTTTTAAAACAAAGACAAAAGTGAGCTGGGAGGCTTTGTTACTAAAAGAAAGGTTTTTAAAACTGTATGTGATACAAAATAATTAAGAGAATATAAATATAGCTGTAAATAGTACACAGACACAGTCAGAGTGCTGGGAGAGCTTCCTCCACAGGCTTCAAAGGGAATGTGGGCAGGATAGCAGCGTGCAGGTAGCAGACCTCAACTTCACACACTGGCCACAGTAAACCTTTCCATCCTACAAGTTTATTGTCTATGTTAAATACTTTTAAATGCTGCAAGGCACCAAAATAAAAGTGGAGAAGGTGGAACCAAATTCCTTATCTGATGGAAGCTTTATATTTTTCATATCATTTTTTGTTCTGAGGTGTTTCATGAACATTTTCAAAACTGGTCTGTGATTGCTGATTCCTGCACTTCAGGGTGCTCAGCTTGGGATGCATAAACAGATTTTATTTTCAGACAGAAGTTGCTTGGCCATCTCTGCAAAACAGGTTCCACCTGTGGTGCTTTGAGCTCAACACCCCTGCCGCCCCCTCCCCCAAAAAAAACACCTGAAATACCCCAAATCATTCATTAATTTTACAGATTATTTTATCCAGATAACCAGGACAGGGCATGCTTGAATTTTGGATGAAAGAAAACTTAGATGAGCAGGGAAGTTATTCCCCAAGGACTATATCCTTAGCGATACTATGAGCCAGCAACCCCCGTAGCTTTCAGCATCTCTCATGATCAGACTGGATGTCTTTTGCCCGAGGCTGAAAATCTCTTCCTCTCTATAACCAAAGAGATGTTGGCTGTGGGTTATGATTAGTAATAGAGTCCATTTGTGGTGAGGAAGGGGGAAGGGGAGATGATGGACCCAGAATCATAAGATTTTATGTGCTCAGCTCTTTTCCAAACAACCACAGAGGACTGACCTGGCCTGGGTAGTTCACTGCTTAAGGATAAAATGAAGAAAGAGCACAGGGAAAATGTATGGGAGAACAAACAAGTAAATTATATGTAAGTAGTCTGAATTCTTTATGAGTGGCATAATTGAAATATATCAGGTTGAAGGATAAGCTCAAGGAGCTGCACTGGTTGAAAGACCGACCACCTGGAAAAAAGATCAAGATTGCTAGGGTGAAATGCTGTCAGAAAAATGGACCTGAACAAGTGCATTGGCAAAACACAGTGGGAAGACATCCAAGTGCCTACACAGAGCATCACTGCCCACCTCCTCTCCCCATGGGGTGAGGGGATGGCAGCACGGCGCTGCTGACAAGTGTCAGACACATCCTCGGTCAACTCTCACTGGCGTGTCTGGGTGAAAACGTTCCAGATTCAGAGGCCCAGAGAGGGGGTAAGTTGTGTTTGGCCGGACTCTAATTGCATCCTTGCATTACTCTGCAATTAATTGCTGCCGTGCTCTGTTCGGGAGGACGGAGCATGCCAGCTCCCTCCCTGGGCAGCCCCAGAGGCTGGAGGAGCTCACGGCTCTCCTGCTGGGGGTGATGGCTCGGACAGCTCAGTAGCTCTGCTGCCAGCCCTGCTGGCAATGCCCATCTTCCCGGGGTGGCGTGCTTTCCTCTCATGGCATCTTTTCCTCAGCAGGCTTTCAAAGTTTGAAAAATCACATAGAAAATGTAGGGCAGGGAGAAGACCAATTTTCACTGATTTCATGTGTCTTCAGCAAGAGAGGACTAGAGAAAAATGTGAGCACTGTTTTCAGTAACATTTTGTACAGCTGCTTTCAATGCATATCTCAAAAGGAGGCAGTGTCTTGCGAAAAATACATAACTCTGTCAAGCTACAGAGGGAAAAAATAATTTTGCTCTTGCTTTACAGATCTGAACTACACATTCGCATCAGAACTACAGTGAATGATGTGAATAATAGCGTAGTAAAGTAACTCAAGTTCCTGAATGAAAGGAAAAGCAGTGTTTAACACCAAGCTGGGATGTGCTCCTCATTCCTAATGTGTCCCTCACTAAGTCCTTGCCTGTTGGGGAGAGATGGAAAGGAGGAGGAGGATTTATAACTCTCTCTGTCTGGGATTGCCAGTGTTGGCTGTAGCTTCATCACTGGGACTGGGGTAAAAGAAGAGGCAGAAGAGAAGCCTCCCTGCTGCCCCCAGTACCAAGTACCAATTCAGTCCTTTCCAGACCTGCTTGTTTAACCACAAGTGGGGCACAGCTCTGAGCAGCACAGGGCGCTGGGGCACCAAGCTTGGTGTAGAGTCCTGCTGGCCAGCCCAGAGTGAAGTAGCTTGGCAGCAGGATCATTGAGTATTTTTTCTGGGCTTTCCCAAAGTCCTCGTGGGCTGGCTCATAAATTCCTGCAGCAGATTCCTTTTATTCTTAGCCATCCTCCTCATCCCTTGGGGAACAGCTGCTGCACATGACAATTTTGTCAAAGCCTGAGAGTGGCAGACAGCCACCGGCCAGCCCAGAGGAGCGCACAGCCTCTGCCACAGCACATCTGGGTAAAAACAGTGTAAACCTGGTTGGGACATCTGCATTTCAACCAACAACCCACCAAGAGCTCGAGGGCCCTGCTCCTCCTCCATTCTGCACTCCTCAGATGGAGCTGCTTCATTCCAAAGGCAAGTGGTATATGAAGGACATGTACTGTGGCCTGCCTCCAGGTTTTCATTGCCTTGTCTGCCTAGCAGAGACCTGGCTGGCATTATGGGCACTGAGGAGATGTGGGGGAAGACAAGCAGAAAGGTCAAGGAGGATGTCAGGTTCAGGATCTTCTTTTTCTCTCTCTCTCTCTTTCTTTTTTTCTTTCTTTCTTTCTTTCTTTCTTTCTTTCTTTCTTTCTTTCTTTCTTTCTTGTATAGGTATTTGCATAAAAATCATGTCATGCTGAAAAGAAGGACTGTGTATATGATGTCACCTCAGTGTTTGTGACTGGACACACAAAAACCCAAGGTTCTCTGGTTGCACAGGGTGGTAACAGCTGGCATGCAATCTCCCCATGTGAACATAAAAGCTCTCATAGGTCAGGGCTCTGAAAGAGAAGAACCCTTTTACTGGTCAGGCCTTTTTGTCAAGACACAGAGGAAAAAATCTGCTTTATTCTAGTGGTTAAATTACAGCACATGAACGTCACCACAATAAAGCATCATCCTTATCTTTACAGCCTGAGTCACCAGGAGGACCCTGTTCAGCCCTTCAGGAAGCTGCTGGTGGCACTGGATTTTCAGCAGGGATTCATGTCACCCTGAATGAGTAAACTGAGTCCTGCTGGTTGAGCTGCTCAACAAGTTATCACCCACAACCTGCACGGAGAACAGAGGAAATGTCCTGTGTAGGAGCATGCTGAGGTGAAGGGTACTCCTCACCTGGCACTTGTGTAAATTGCTGGGCAGTAGAGGCAGGGGGAGAGGTGAGACACATCTGGTTAGGCATTGGAATGGGTTGTTGAATGAGGTGGTGGAGTCACCGTCCCTGGGGGTGTTTAAGGAAAGGTTGGATGTGGTACTTAAGGACTTGGTTTAGTGGGTAATGGTGGTAGAGGGACCAGATGATCTTGGAGGTCTTTTCCAGCCTTAATGATTCTGTGCTTCTATAATAGATATGTTCCAACTGGGCTGGCAGTGGCTGCTGCTCTTCCCCTGGAAGAAGAACTTCAGGTTGCAGCAGGATGTGGACAGAGCCAGCGGAAGGCATGGGGACAATCAGGAGTATGTGTGTCAGCTAGGGGCCTGAGAGCTGATGCGTCTTGAAATGGCTTGGCTCAGTTAATGCAGGTTTGAAATAGTAAAATACCACATGAAAAAAATGTGTCTGGCCTATTTTAGCTTTCTTCTTTTGGGACCATTTGTTTGCTAGTTTTCCTGCTGCATTTTCTCCCAGGCACAAGTTTAGATTTGATTGTCTTATGGTGTCGAAGACCCTTCCACACACGATGAATAGCCAGAGCTGGCCTGCTCTCCTGCCTCGTCACCCTTCTTGGAGTACAACCTTTGCAAGAGATTTGAGGTGGGGTGGAGTCTGGTTTGTCAGTGATTGTCTTAGGTTTTGTTTCATGGAAAAAAAAGGAGGAGAATGAGAAAGGACTTAATGTTATCACCCCTCACCCCACCCCACCCGCTGCCGGTGGGCTCTGAGCCTCCTTACGAATGGCGTGAGTCAGCCCAGCAAACTCCAGAAGCTGGAGCACTGGGTCAGTGCAATCCTCCTCCTTTTGTACCTTCTCCAGAAGACACATACGTATCCCAGACAGCGACTGTGTGTCCAGAAGGGCTGAGCTGGGCATCTCTCCAGAGGCAAGGCCAAGTTACACTTCATGGACAGAAGGCAATTGAGCCTAAATAACGTTTACCTTATGTTTCTCATTCACAGCCTGCCCTAAATCATTTGTAACAGGGGCGGGGGGAAGGGGAGGATACTGGGATTGTGCACAACCCGAATGCCAAGAAGTGCTCTTGCCTTCCCTAGAGATGAGCTCTGCAGAGTCCTACAGGGTGTGATCTCTTATTTGGTAATGTAACGCAAGGAGCAGAAGCACAAGCGACCAGCACAGCAATAGGATTAGATCAGGGTATTTGGACTTTGCTGAGGGCCCACACCCAAGTAAGGCACAAAAATACATTCACAAATCTGCACGTGTGTGTACTCATGTATGCTATATTGATTCAAAAAAAAAAAAAAAAAAAAAGGAATCTCCATTTCAAAAAAGTGATCTGCTTTAGGGGAGAGCAACAGGATGCTGCACTGCACTGGGACCACAGAACCTGACTTTCTGTGGGAACCTGCACAAGGTCACTTTTTTGGATGCTCTTTTAATGCCGTGGTGAAATAAAAGTAGGTGCCACGCTCCCAAGCAGGGTGTCTAAGTACTGCTCATATAAAGAATTGTTCGAAAATAACCTACAGGCTAAGCTCCAAACTATAGTATCTTGCACAAATAATTTTGCCAGCGTTTCCTTGACTCCGGTTCTGAGACAGCTTTTGTGTTTGCATGCACATGTGCTCATGAGAGGGACGTGCAGAACAAACAGGTACCACCTTCTCTTTGGCACTTCTGAATCATTTTATTAAAAGGCTAATGCTTAACCCCAGCAACAGTTGACAAATTTAGCATAAAAGCAAAGTGAAATCACCTTCAGGAACTTGCCAGTTTGACCATTTAGGAGTCTGAGTGGGTATTGATTTGAGGCGAATACTCTAAAGTTTGCATTACCCTTTGAAAAGTGCTAATGTAGTTCTTGTCACTTTAAATTAACTTTAGATAAGAGGGACTGACAGAAACATGAAGATGTGTGAACTATATTTGACTGATATTCTGTCAAATATTGCATGGGGTTATGATCCACAACTTTTCCCATCTGCTGCTCAAGCCTGAATCCTTGAATGCACAATGGATTAATTACCATATTTTGTTCTGATTTCACTTAGTAGTATAAAAGACTCTGAATGTTAAATGTACCCTTACCTGCCTTCTTTTTCTAAGGGTAAGGTACATGAGGAGGGGAGGGGGGGATTCTTCAGCAATATTTCACACCCACATATAATGATTTGCTAAGTGCACCTCTTCTCAAATAATTAGATTCCCAGAAGTTAACCAGAGTAACACAGCACTCAGGATTTCATTCACTCCTTCCCTTGGAGACTTTTTTCCCCCTCAGTAATAAAAACAATGAGCGCTGATGTAGCATGTTCCATCCGCTGCACTTTACTAGCAGCAGTATAATTACGTGAGGCTTTGCCATTCGGTATCATTGCAGAAGGATATAGCATGGAGCAGTGGAGGTCAACAATTTCTACTGATGTTATGTTTCCTAGAAGGCCTGACATTGATTCCCTGGTACCACATGCCCATCCCAGCAACTCAGACTGACACTTGGTAAACTAGCCTGCCAGCTTCTGCAGGTGGACACCCAGAAAGATGGATGTCTCAAATTAAAGGCCCTTTTGAAAACAGGGGCAGTATTAACTTGCCAAAAATCCCCCAGTGTTTCAGCAATAAAACTCAGAAGCCTTTAGTAGTAACTCCTTTTTTTCTTCTTGCCTCCTTTATTCCCAGCACTATTTGGATGAGCTGAGTTATCTTACCTTCCAGCTGAGGGAAATAATGTCCACTACAGTTCATATACTAAATAGTTCTCATACTATAGAAGTATGGTAATAGCCAGTTCCTTCACTTTTCAGTATCCTTGACTGATGTGTTGCTTGGGTGATTTTTTTCTTTCAGAGGACACCACATGTTACAGTGACATCCCAGGTCACGTTCCAGCACCACGCTGCATAACAGATAGGAAATGTTCCTGTGTGTGTCCTGTTGCTTTGCATGTTCCTTTGTCAGTGAGAGAGTGTGGTTATCCAAAAACAAGCAACCTCATTGATGTTGTGGAAGGAGCAGTGAAGGTATGTGCTTAGTCAGACTTTGTAAGATGGAGTACCAAACACACCAGTGAAGTACTGTCTGGAAGAACTTCATAAAACTACATTTGGGAGTAACTGTGCAGCCAGTCATTTTTTTTATTTGTATTTTTTAATATGTTTTGTCTGGCTTTGGAGAATTAGAATAACATTGCCTTTATCCAGTACTATAAAATTACATAGGTTTCCCTAGAGATAACTATAGCCATTACTCTACAATTTATTTTATTTTATTTTATTTTTATTTTTATTCTCATAAACTCATATTTTCATGTTGTTCTTTTTTCTTCAGTCTTTTCTCATGGAATTGCCGATGCTTGATTTCAGGATTCTTTGCTTCTGGTTTCTTGTTGCGATTACCAAATGTGGGTCACAGGAAGGGAAAGTCCTACATAGTAAATGGCTCTACTTTGTTATCAAGGGGATAACTGTCTGCTACAAAGGTACAAGCTTGTCCTTCATCTCTAGTTGCTTTAAACTCTCAGAGGCAAAGGGGACGGAGAAAGTATTATGTGAGTCTAAGGAGGAAAAAAATGGGACTTGAACAACTCTTGGAATATATTAATAAGTTCTCGCTCTTTGGCAGGAAGTTAGTCCTCAGATTGAGTGCCTTTCTGTCCTGGGATAGCGAGTAGGTAAACAGCCACCAATATTAGCAAGCACATAGCTGGTAGCTACAGGACAGCCAAAGGGATCAATAGCTTTTAAAATGTTCTATGAAGCACTCATCTGACAGTGCCACCCAACACCAGCAAATATTCAGTTGAGGTTTTGGAAAACACTCTGTGTTAAGCTCATTCTGCTCCTCTTAAGTCAAGCCCACTGAAAGCTGATGCCTTAAGCTATGTACCAGGGGGGTCAAAGGAAAAGCCTTCTGTTTTAGTGCCTCTTTACATCTTCTCTTCACCTAACTAGCATCTAGCCCAGTTTAATAATCTTTGTTCTGAGAGGTATAAGGTCATTAGCAAAACCTTAATGGAAACATTTATGGAAAAGTATTGCAGCATTGGACCTCTATTTAGAAAATGTATTCCAAAAGGAAAAGGTACGATGTTTCTTTAGACCATCTTGCAAGTGACATCAAGATTAATGAGGGACAGACAAATGCCCTTGCTCCAAAGTCAGCAAAAAAATAGAAGGTTCTGTTTAAACTTTTCAAAATGAATTACAGTCAGGTGCTGACTATCAAGAAAAGAAATGAAATCTGATTTGAAGAGTCTGGAATAATTCTCTGGGTCTTTTCCCAAACCTGTCACTCTTTTCTACAGACATGAATATTAAGGGATAAAAGAATCTGCAAACCCAAACAGCCTGAGCTTGTGAGGCAAGTTGGGGACTCAATAAAGATAGCTTAGGAGCTGCAAAGGTACCTGGGTATTTAGAAAATGCAGGTATTTTAACCTAAGTAATGGCTGTAGAAGGGGAAAGATTTGGGTTTTAAGACCTTATTAAAAGGGAGTTCATATTTACCTCTTGGAGCTGGTAGAATAAAGGCTACAAGAAAGATATCACCTGCTGCAGACACCTCTCCTTATGTATGTGATGAAAACTACTTATTGGAATTTGCAAAGGCAGACTTTGTTTTTTTTTGTTTTGTTTTGATTTGGGTTGGTTTGGGTTGGTTGGTTGGTTAGTTTGTGGGTTTTTGTTGTGTTTTTTGTTGTTGTTTTTTTTTTTTTTCAAGGTAATTCAGCTTGATTTGAATTATTTTGGCAGAATAATTTATAGTCAAATGTTGTCTTGCAAAACTACAGGTTGTGTATATGTGGGTGTTTCAAATATGACTACCATGTGGTAAGAGGTCAGAACATTTTCAGAAATGTTTAATGGGGCAAATCAGATGCAAGTAAGAATGAAAACCAAGTAATGATCCATCCACTGTTGCTCCTTATTTTTGAGGCAAACCACTGGGGCATTATAGCCCAGCTCCCTGCTTTGTTCCAGAATATTTTCTACAGGCTTGACTTCTTTTTAATCTCAATTTTAACTAATTTTGTTGTGTTTGTAAATGTACAAAGCCCTGGTGTTACTCAGGATATATACTGCCAACAGATATCATGTGATTAGGTCTCTCTTTAAGCTGGAGTTAATGTCTGTTCCTCTATCTGCTGAGAGATATGGTCAAGTGCTGTGCAGCTTGGAAAATGCATTCTTTTAAATGTCCTTATGTTGTAAAATATTTTGTCAGTGTCATATTCTCAAATGAACAATTGTTTTCTTTAAAAAGAAAGCCAGCTTTGTTGAATTCCATTTTCAAAATACAAGTTATCACAAGAAACAAAAGATTATTCTCAGTTAAGTAAACTATTAGGCAGCAGCCAATGATCCGGCCTCCCCAAGACCACGCACGCAAGTTTATACACAGAGGATGAAACCATAAATGCTTCCATAAATGATTTTGGAGAGAAGACTGAATATTTCTTCCCTTCCCTTCCTCTCTTGCCTCACAAAAGTAGTGTGCATCCTGACAAAAGAGAAACCACAGAATTTGCAGAATGTCAACAAAATCTTGGGGTCTGATTCCCACTAGCTTTACTGGGCTCAGAACTGGGTACTTGCTGCCCAGAAGACTAGACAATAGGTTCATTCCTTCTCCTGAAGAAGCACAAAATGAGGCATTTCCTCTGTATGTTCTTCTGGCCCATTGCAGGACATGTGACTTACTTTCAGTGTAAGACTTGCAGCTCACCCGCAGTGATCTGGTACTCGCTGATCATCGTGTGCTGGCTGCTCTGCTCATTTAAACTTCACAGTCACGTGAACATTCATGAAACAGATTGAGTACAGGTGGGTTTTGCATTGGAAACATGCAAAAACATATGTTTTCTATGTTGTTCTTTATATGAAGGCTTGTGTCCAACAACCTAATTATTTTTATTTAAGTATTACGTCATTCTTGCTAGCACAAGTAAAGTGCCAGCACCTGCTCCTTACTGGGTCTGTAATGTTTTTCCTGTCCTCACCTATCTTCCAAATCGGAAGGGGCCATTCTCACCCTGAAGGAATTTACTGCATGGGCTCCAAGTGTGTCACAACAGGGAAGACATGAGCCAGTAAAATCCTCAGCTCTTCATCTCATGAGCTCAGCTGTACTAGCTCATGCTGCCGTGCTTGGAGCATCCATCTGAAGTCTCCTAAAAATGTCCAGGAAGAGTTCTTGGACTTAGATAACAGTAAACCTTTTTGTATCCCTCAACAGGTCTTTCACCTGATCAGATAACAGTCCTACCTCTTTTTAAAAAGTCTACAAAGGTGAAAATGGCAATTTTTGTCAACATTCTGTGGATGGAGAAATCTTAGAAATAAAACAAAGCACTTCCCATTAGATGTTCTCCTGGGTCTCTGCAGCCAACTTATTATTTGGAAGACCTTTCGTACAAAGTCAGAAAACTAAGAGGAGCCTGTGACCTTATTCCTATGACACCTGTCAGTGAACCCCAGACCTGGCTCACAAGGTAGGGCAGGACTGTTGAGCAACAAGCAGCTTGCACAGAGGACTACAGAGAGAAGCTGAACTGTAACTTATTATAGAAAGACCAGCCCAACCCTTCAGCTTCCAATCTTCCTCCTTTTCTGACTAGTACTCTCTCTCTCTACCTTCTGCTTGTCTGCCTCAAGTTGCTCTGCAGTATGTACAGGCTCCCTGCTGTTCCAATCTTCACTGCCTTGTCCCACTCCCTGCCCTGACTTTCAATGACTTGTATCCATGCTGGTGACTTGTCTGACCATGGCATGTATGTCCCCTTGCACTCAGGTCACGTTCCAGCTCACCAAATTCTGGGTCAGCCACCCACCCAGGGGATAATTTCCTGCTAGCTCTCAGACTTGTCTTTCTGATAGATCTCTTCAGTCCCTTCTAGATAGCTCTTGGATCTCTTCATGCTCCCCTCTCCTTCATCATGACCATGAGCCCTTCTTTATTGCTGTACGGTCACTGCCAGGCTCCTGCTCTGAATCACCCTAGGATCCTTTGCCCTGCTCTCATGCTTCAGACCGTCTCTGGTGGAAATCTTGTGATCAGGCTGATGTTCTCCATGACAAGTCCATTCTCTCCAGATTCACCTCTACCTTTCATAACTTGAACAACTATATTGCTCCTCCATGAAGACACCCCGACAACTGCCATCTGTAACTCCCATTGAAATCTCGCTTTGTTTTTACCCATTTTCTCTTGCAAAGGAAATTATGTTTTCTGGTTTAGCCTCCAACTGTAACTATTAGCCTAAACATCTCCCATCAGTGTCCCTAGTGACATAATCTCATATTCCACCTTCAAACTCTTTGATCTGTCAAGTGCCTTCAATGCAGATAACCAGGTTCCTGTAGGCCTAGGCTTAGGGATCCTGTGATCCCTCAGCTTCCTGTAGGCCTAGGCTGTATCCTTTCTCTCCTCCTTCTTCATCTGGTTCCTGGGAAAATTCACCTGAGTTTGATTTCAGCTACCATTGTTGACTCCCTGATCCCTCTCTACTGTGATTTGTTTCCTTCTACCCAAGTTAAAAACTCATCATGTCTCAATGACACTTATTCATGGTATCCAATGCTCAGCACAAGTTGGACTTCATATCCTCTTAGTATCCTGCTTCCATATTATCTTTCTTGACACTTTCTGCTTAACATTTCTGTGATATTCTTCTCCCAATTAATTTGCTTTTCCAACCTCTTTTCATCTGCTTGCATAGATAGTTTCTCTATCCTAACCCACTCCATCTCCTCTAATACCTATCCCGAGCAGTGCTCATTGTTCATCAAATGGATCTCAGCAACTTTCTTTTTGCCTTCCTCCTCTACCTCTCCCTATCTAGCATAGCAAGTAGAACCACCTTACCTCTGCCTTCAGCACCCTCCAAGGTTTCTCCCTTCTCCACCCATTTCCTGTTGTTTATTTCCTAAACCACACCTTTCTTTCCACTTGGGCCAAGATGTCCATGTTCATAGTGGTACTTTCATAACGACAGCTCTTGAAAGAGCTCTTCACGCACATTGCAAAATGCTGAGTTTCTCCCCTTCAAAACCTCCCTTACAGCTCTCCTTTCACAAGACAGCCACTGAAAGCTCAACTGCAGTCAGGCCACTGCCCATCATGTCAACAGTTTAACTCTTTCCCTGAATCTCCATATTTCTTTGTAGCTATCTCTTGACTGTAGACTGTAAACTCTTTCTTTATTGTTATTCTCTCTTTGCACACAGCCTTTCACTGTGGGCTCCTAGTCCATGACTCCTAGTGGATAAGTCAATGAACACAAGTGAAAGGGAACATGAATATTGCAACCAAGCCAAAGCTCTTGGAAATCTTTTCGAGTCAGGGTGTTCAGAATCTGAACCTAGCTCCAGCCACAAATTTTGCAATTGGCTTGCAACTCTGCAAAAGCTTTGTGCAAACCTCATACTGGAACATCTCTGAAATTAAGGGGTGGTGTTGGAAAGCGCATCCAAATTTTACAGCTGTAGGTCACCTCTCAAACACGGATATTTGGAAGACGGTGAGGACTGTGCTGTAAGCAGCTACATCGGCGATGAGATATTGCTGCTGTTTTTTGCTGTCTGTGTTTTTGAAACGCTTGCTACAAGGACAGCTGTGAGGCAGATGCCGTTCTGAGTTCAGATGTGGAATGTTACAGGGTCACTCTGCTTACCTTATCATAAAAGAGCACGCGTTTTTGTGCTCTTCATGTACTGGAAAACAAATCCATGACAAATACTGTATTGTGTACAAGGGCTGGGGGTGGGGGAGAAGAAGGAAAGGGGATCTCATCCTTAGGGGCTGCTGGTGCTAGGCACCACAAAAGAAAGCCGTGTTTGTCAGCCACACTTAGAGATACATCCCCAGAGTGAGGCACCTGCAGCAGCATCAGGATGGCTCGGTGGGTGAGGAGCTGTGTGCCAGGGGCTGTGGTTTGCTGCTTGCCACGTGGAGGCAGGCGGAGCGGAGGAGATAAACTCTGGCAGCAGGGGAATCCAGGGAGTGCACAGCCTGGCTACACGGGACGAGCAGTTCTCAGATGCTTTTAAAGGGCTTCTGCAAGAGGCAGGATGCAGTGTGGTTCTAGCCTTTGCTCTGTATTACTAGAGTAAAACATTAAAATATATTTATTATTATGGTAACACATAATTACAAAGAGTTGGCGATGGGGGATAGCTGCATTACAGGATATTAACGCTGGTGTTTTCAGCTGCACAAAGTGGGGTTTTGTACCTAGACATCAGGTCTTCTGTACAGAGGGAGTAGGAGGTGCTCAGAGAAAAAGCTGGAAAGAAGTCCCAGAGAGAAGCAGAGAATTTTTATCCTCCCCGCTCTTTGCTACACCATGAATAAGTTTCCAAGCCTGAAGCTTCCTTTGCCTTTTACTTCCCTGTGTCTCTCATCCTAGTGTCCCTGTGTCCTGGAAAATCTGGTTGTGCTGTGTGAGGGAGGATAAGAGAGAGAGGACAGAAGAAGTCTTACAGCATTGGAATCCCACCAACTTGTCTGGGCAGCTGTTACTGCTGATTATGTATGCTAGATTCATGTGTGCTGCATTTCCCATGTTAGCTGCATGGTTTGGATCCTGCAGTTGCAGACAAAGGTCTGGGCTGTGTCTTTTTGACTTACTGGCCTGTGCAGTGTGTTGCTGGAACAGCTATAGTTTCCCGGGCACACGGTAGATGAGGACCAATGAAAATGGGACTCATACCTGTTTGTTGGCTGCCAAATTCATCAGTCTACCCTTTGTACTCATAGAGTTTCCTTCATGGTAGGGTAGGGTCTCTGCACCTGCGTAAGTTGAATGCTGAACACACTTGGCACAGGCATGAATATGGAAATACTGCCCACTGCCAGATTTGTGCATGCAGTTGCCAAGACAAATATGGGTCGTATCCTGCTGCTATTCAATGCACAGGACACCTATTGGGAGTAAGTGAAAGTTCTGCATAAAAAATCAATGGAAAGATTTGACCCCTTTCAAAGGGAGTGGTCTGTGATATAAAATGCACTACATCTCTTGCGTACTGGAGATAAAACCCACATTGTTTTCCTGACTACCCCTTTTTGCTAGCATGCCCTTTGGAGTGTGCTTTTTCACCCCTCTGTACCTAGCTAGCATCCTGAGATGGTTTTCAATAAAGGTGCAGTAAAACCATGTGTGGGGGGGTGCTTGACTCTCTTTTTCACACGCTTATAAATAGTATTGCTAATTATGCACCTGTGAGCTGTTTGCATGATATACTTCTGATGTTATTAGAAAAAAAAATCAGAAATAAAATAAAGGTGTCATTAAGCATGTGGGGTGACCATCATTATACCCACAGGTAGAAAATCAGTCTGAAATCACCTCTGAGGGATGTGGACTGAAAGAAACCGCTAGTTTGGCTGGTGGTTTAGAGGATGTTCTATCACTGAGCTACTAAATAAATCCCCTTTTGCCCTGCACTGCCTCCAGCAAGCCCTTAGTCTTCCCCACTCTGTCTTCCCCACACTGTTTCTCTATTTTTCCTCATAATCTCAGCCCTGATTCTCTTTTTCCCATTCTTCTGAATGTTGAAGTCATGACCTTTGTGGTTTATAGGCCACAAGAGACTGAGCTAAATGTGTTAGCACAGAGTCAAAACAAGTAATAGCTGGCCAATTAAATTAATAATCCATATTGTTACAATGTTTAACCACGGCTGTTTCCTCAGTGGTCTGTTTAAATCACAGCCAAGTCCTGACCTATTAAAATGAATAACTGGAATTATGAGAAACTCCATTTAATAAACACAGCAAGGAACGCAACACAATCGGTATGAAATATTTATTACCACTTTAAGCAGCAGCTAGTTGAGATTTAAGATTGGATTAATGAAGGGGTTTTAATTTCTGGCTAAGGGTAGAGAGCTTAAACCTGGAGCATTTCCTCGATTTCCTGGTATGGCTTTGCGATGGGCAAGACTCGAGATTGGAGCATACGATTCGATTCATGCTTTCCCCTCGCAGAGCTCTCTCCAGACACGTTCGATGCAGGAGGAGATCAAAGCAAGCAGGCTCCAGACAAGTGGCTCAAGTGGCTTGAAAAAACCCAGGGGAATAAGGGCTGGAGCACTAGACATGAGCCTTTGGATTTTAAAATGAGCACTCCTGCCAACTGCCGTCCTACGGAGAGCAATGTTAATGGAAGGCTGGTACATTCCCGGTGACAACGGCTCGTGTGCACGCATTTTTTTGCAGTATGTCACAGGGTTAGAGTAAGAGGGGGGGTGGGGGGGAGAGAGAAAAAGCTCTTCTCCCTGAAATTTGTCAGAAAAATTTTTAAGATGGGAGCAAACCATTCTTATTCCAAATGGCCCTAGTGTTGTTTCTCTGAAGTGCAGAGCTACCAAGGTTTTACTGTTTTTATTCATGCTGCACATTCATCTTCAGGGTTTCTCTACTTAATGCAAAAGCAACTGTTCTTCTTTGCTTGAAATGAAAATGTTGCCAGGGTTGGAAAATACTCTACTGTGCCCAAGCTCAAATGGGGCTGTTATTTTCCTTTTGTTTTCTGCTCCGTCTGATGTATAACACTGAGCAGGTTAATAACATGCAAATCCTGGCACAATGAAGCTGTTTGGAGGTACCATGTCAAGGGGCCACATAATAATTGCTCCAGGCTACACAGACACCTGGAGCATCGTCTCTGCAATGTTGTATCCTTCCCATCATTTCCACCATAATGGTTCCACACCACAAATTGGCACAATCCATCAGAAAGGCCCTGATGCATTAAACCACTGTCCTAATTTGAGAAAATACAGGCTGCTGCCATGGCCTCCAAGGGTCTCGTTTCCAGCAAGTGCTGTGATGATTCCAAGAATCACACACATTTTCTCCTCCCCTCCCTCCTTTGATTCTTAGTGAAAAGCCCCAGCCTGAGAGCTGGCGAGGCAGAGGCTTTTGCACAGCTATGGGCAGCAGGGACACAGAGGAAGCAAGTTCCTCCACGCTCTTCTGATAACACATTTCAGCCCGAAGCCAGCAGGACTTGCGACGTGGGGTAGAACAGTTTCAGCACACATTCAGCCTCTTGGATAAGGTTGGCCAGCAAAACCTCTCACCTCTTATGCTGGCAGCCTCACTCTGCTGTGAACTTGATTACAGCAGTGGCTCTCTCACCTGTACAAAGTGGTGGACAGCATTTCTGTGTGTGCTCATCATGTGCTCAGCACAAGCTTGTCCCGTACCCGGAACCGCTCAGCTGAGGGATTTCTCATGTCTGCTTTTTCCTGGCTCAAGCCTATGCAGATTTCTGCGGTGCAGCACTGGACTTCAGGGACTGAGCGAAGTCAGAGTGCCGGGCTGGCTCGGCCCTGCAGTGCACAGCAGCCAAGAGGAAGAGCCAGCAGATGATGCCCTGATGGTCACCAGAGACCAATGGCAAAGCCAGGACAAAACCCCAGATTCCTGGGTGTTTTCTCTTCATCACAGATTTATTTTGGGAGATACATTCACATGAATACATTAACCTGGATATTTCTAGTGCTTTAAATTAAAAATGAACTGGATCTTCTTTGTTTTTTAGTATGTTTCCAGTGTTGTAAACACACTGGATATACAGCATACAGAGCATGCAGCAATGGTGCATCTTCAGAAATATGTACCAAGTTACTTGTGTCCTGAACAGTGTGTAGGAACATAAGGATGTGAATGGCCATGACAGTGACATGGCTGGGCTAGGTCTTCAGCATCCCAGACTTGCACCAGGTATGTGTGGGGACAGCTCTGCCACCAGAAGACCACTTTGGCTGAGGAACCATGGTGCAAGCTCTTAGCCAGAGGCTAGCATGGGTGAGCCCTGCTGCCCTGACAGCCCACATCTTTGTCTTGCAGGAATCCCAGGAAAATCTGCCAGCCTTTACAGCTTCCAGGATCAGGACCAAACATTATGGTTATTTTACTATCTTGTTCCATTTTTGTGGATTTATTCTGTGTTTTCCTTCCTGATCTTCTAGGCTCCATTTCATGTTACTTCTTGCTGTTCTTCCTACAGTCTCCTTCACAGCTTCCTCTAGAAAGAAGAAGAGCACAACTATCTGAGAGATTAAAACAGAACATTTATCTGACATCACATTGCCTCATCACTTTTCCAGGTTTCTCTGCTCTTATAGCAAGCCTTGGAAAGCCCTTTAAGCTGCTTAAATATCCAGCATGTAAATTTTAATTTGGGTTTATGTACCTGTCTCTAGCTGCATCTCAGCCTTTCCCAGGCAGGTCATCAGTCCCTCTGCCAGGATATACCTCTTGGTTTTCCCTACCCAAAAGCTGGTTTCAGACTAAATGAGACCTGGAAAACAGCAGTTTAAATGTTATCACCTTGTTCAGTGGCCTGGCTTCTGCTGGAGTGGGTGCCAAGGAGCTTCCAACAGCATATTAGGTCATTTGGTTGCTTGTCCTGCACTCTGCAGTGGCATCTAAGTAGCCGCTGTTACTCTTCAGTGGCACAATGAATGGCCAGGGCAGATGAAGGGATTTTCCCAAGGCTGGAAAAGGCAGCCTGTGACTTCTCAGTTCTTCCACAGTTCTGCGAACCCTGATTGAAAATCACAGAGCTCTAGGGAATAGGCAGTTTATATATAGGGCAGATTTCCTGGAAGCCAGAAATTAATGTTTTTTATTTAGACTTTTAGCAGAATTACCATGAGGAATGAAAATCTGTCAGACAACCTTGCAGAAAAATACATGTGTGAATCTACCTGAGTAAAAACCCTGTCCAAACTTTTTCCTCAGTTTCCCTTTGCCACCAAGCACTACCTTCTACCTCAGCCTGCTGTTCTGGGGAGCTGACTCTGTGGTGGCACATGCACCAGTGCAGGAGCTGCTGGTGTCCTGAGCCCAATAGTTGAGACATCTGATCTCAGTGGGATTACGGGAAATGATACTTAAAATATCAGTGGTATCTGGAATTAGGTCTCCTAACGCCGGCCACCCCAGTGGAGCTGCGATGGGATCTGCAACCAGGGAGCCTGAGGACTTTTAGTCTGGCCATGTTTGCACAGTGCGGGTCAGCCCAGAGGAAGAGCTGCTCTGACGTTTACTGAAGACCACAATCAAGCTTCTGCATGATCAGTGGACATTGGCAGCAAGGCTGAGGTATGTCTCATGCCTGAACGTTGAATCATTTTTCTTAGGTGATAGAAACAATGCCTGGATTTGATGGAGGTGATCTCCAAGCCAGAATAGTGTTGTGTAGCATACCAATGGAGGACCAGTCAGGTGGCAACTTGATTTTATTCTGTGCCTATTTCTCCCTATCATCCTTCAGTGATTTCCCCTCCTCTTTTGTATGAAAGGTATAGGAAAGGAAAGTTTGCCTGATTGATTGGATTTGGATGTGAAATGTTTTGGAGACCTCGCTAGCAGCTCATAGTGCTGGTTTGCTTGTTACAAATGAATTCACAAGCTTAATGGAAACATAAAAGGCAGGTCGGGGGGAAAAAAAAAAAAACAACTGTAAAAAGTAATGAAAAATATTAATTGGGCCAAGATAATTTAAATATAAATATTGGTATTTAATTCCACCGTTCTCTTTTGGAGTGTGATAATGTTGTTGTTATTGGCTGTTGTTATTTTTAAAAGGAAGTAATATGACATCCCATTTAATTTCCCCTGAAACAAAACAATCTGGCTTACCAAATATAGCCTGACAAAGAAAAATAGAAATCTCCTGATCAAAGATCCAAGAGTGCAGTGCTCCACCTTAAATCCCTCCCACCTATTAGGCCCCCCTTTAGACAAGACAGAGAAACAAATTTCTCACACATCAATGATGCCTCCATAATCAATTTCAAATAGCCCCTTGCATAGGGATGCAAATCTTAGCTTTCTCTTAATAAAGCATTTTAGAAGATGGATGTACTGATCTGATATTATTAAACGAAAAGTGGTCTCTTTTTAATCTAGAGATGCAGGGGCGTTAGTAACAGAGTGAATCAAAGGCCTGGTCTCTTTCTCTTCCTAATTATCAATAGTGTTTTATAATCTTATTAATATTGATACACAGTATACTGAAGATCTGTTAACGTATAATGTATGTGGAGGATAATTAACGAGATCCGAGTCAGATCAATCGCCTATTTGACAGCAAACGGTGTGTGGCTTATAAATTATACATATGCTAGGTATGGCTAGAAATGTTTAAAGTTTCAGTCCAATCCTTCCAGTACAGCACTGGGAAAACTGATGAACTTAAAGGCACAGTCCCTTGCCTGTTAGGTTTATACTGTACACTCAGAGGAATAACTCTTATTTAAAAATCAAAGAGTTCCATTAACTGCCAAGATCTCAAAGCAGCACAGAAAACACACCTTCTCCTTGTGAAGTGCAGCTAAACAAAAGGCAAAATCTTGTAAGAAAAAGGATGATTAATAAAAGTGAGGTAATTTTCCTTTTGATTTCTGAGAGGAGGTAGCATGCAGGATGTTCCAAATGACAGAAATGATCCCACATCTTCGCACTGGCCTTTAACAAGGTTAGACTTGCTAGTGCAGTAAATACAATTAATAATCCCAATTAATATTGCATGTTTTGGTAGGTTTGAGAGCATGAAAGCTTTCCACAGATTACTCTTCACTCCCCAAAGCAGACGCGGCGTGATGAGACGAAGGGATGGAAATGTGGAAATAAAACTTTCCTTTTTTGTTGTTGCAGAGCTCTTGATAAGCATGGGGCTGAGATGAAAGGAGATGTCAGGTTTAACAAAAATAACATATTATTATTATTAATAATTTACCTCAGGGGTACGACCCAGTGCAATAATGACTGCTCGAGGCTGTGAAACTTCACCAACATTGTGAAATGGCTCAGACTTGCTCAGCTTTTCCACAGTAGACCTTGGGGCAACCTGTGCCATGGTGTGAGGAGATGTGATTCCCAAGGTGGAGAGACTGCATCAGTCCCTTGTGTTTTGTGTAGGAAGGCTTGGATCAGATTAACTAGCTAGAAATTCAGCTTCCTCTGGAATCAAACTTTTATTCATGTCGGTGAGAGCTTTGTTTAAAGAAAGGTATAGGCAGTGCCATGCCAGATCATGCCTGAGATAGGACACACCTTGCCCAGTACTCTCCCTGGCAGGAATTGACACCCAATGCTGTGAAGAAAGGCACAATTTGGGGCTGCGTGCATCCATGGTGTGGATTAATTCCCCCCATAGCACATCCCAGACGGTGCCCATCACTGGATGTGACGCAGGAAGGACACAGTTGGTGGTTGCAGCCCTTCTGGTTGCTGTCATCAACACATACCTTGCAAACCTGCCTCACAGGAAACTTTTCAGTAGGCATCTTTGGCCTTACAAGATCTTTTTTTTTTTTACCCTTACACCTAATAGTAAATGGTTAACCACAAATGCAGAGTTGTTTTTTGTCTGTTTGTTTTCCTTTAACCCCCACCCCCTACAGATATATAAGCTGTATGTCTGTATAAACCCCCTCTTTTTAAGGCGAACCATGAGGTCTTCCTCAGTGGCACCCATGACAACTCAACAAGCCCCAAACACGTCCCTAAACACAGCCTTTTTTGAAGCTGGAAATTCAAATCCACCCAATTTACCCCAGGAAATCCAATGGCTCTTAAGAGCATTACCTGAAAACCAGTTTGCACAAGCTTACAGTTTGTTTGTAATTAAGCTTTTTACGTATGACTATTTGTAAGCTCGTGCTTATTGCAACAGAAGCCCTGCTCCAGCAGGAGCCCCAGCCCGGCTACCAGTAGCAATACCTGGATACCACAGAAGAATTGCATGATGGAGTCTCTCAGGATTAGCCAAGCCTGTCTTGACTCATCCTTTGTACAGTCCTTGTAGGGCCATCTCTGTCAGAACACCCAGCCTGTCTATGGTGTGGCTAGTAGAAGATTTGCCTTGTCAAGGAAAATGGGGGTAAATTGTTCTACACTTTGCCAGGTGAAGTGTTAAACACAGGATCCATCACAGGGAAGGACAGGAAAGGCTTGCTACATTACAAAGCCATTACTTAATGGTCATGCAGTCCCTTGAGCCAAAACTTAAAGTAAATTATTTAAATTACAGTATCATGCCCTTTCCCCTGAGAAGTTCATAGGGCTGTGCTGGCATGAATGAATGAATGCCTCCAGATGAGGCAGCCAAGGCACACAGCAGTTCAGATCAGAGTGCTCAACAAGGCCATAACTTCAAGAAAATGGACCCCAAGCCGAAAGCAGCAACAGTTTTGATGCAAGTGAATTCCTCACAGCCTCTCAAGATGAGTCAGTAGCTAAATCAAGTAAAACTGCTCTGGTCTCCTGACTCTCCAGCCCTGTGTTTGAACCATTAGACTCATGCTTCCTTTTGTCCATTAGTGGCTTCGTTTCTGTCTCATAGTATTAATTCAGGTTATGCTGCTTGCAGTGCTCCATATAAATGAGTTTAAGACCACACAGGTTCACAGCAATTGATGTGTTCAGAAAATGGTATTCTGTCTCGCTCACACCTTCCCATAAAGGATCCACTGTAAGATTTTTGTGTTCTGTTCCCTGATTAAGTTACTGGTGTAGTAATGGCCTGGACAAAGTCAGGGCTCACCTGCTAAGGGTTCACCTCAGCCTGCTCCCCTGACATGCTCTGTAAGTTGCCTTCGTTCCCATTTTACACTTCCCTTTTTTGTTCCACTTTCTTGACACAGTTTAGCCTTGGTTAACTATATTGAAATAATACATCAAAAATATTCCTAACTGTAGGTCAAAACTTCTTCTCCAGATAAGTGCTCTAATCATGTGTTTTTGCTGAATCTTTCTCAATGGAAAGTCAAGATCAGAAGTCTTCCCTTCGTCTGTCTTTTCCCTAGACAAGGATATCCATCCATGAGTGCTGTGACCATACTGTATTATCCTCCACAATTTCCAAGTAAAAAAAAAAATAATAATAATGAGCTTATTTTTAAACCTAGACCATTGAAGAAAAGACCAAAGTATCCCATTTGGATATTCTCTGGCTAATGCCAGTCCAGGAACTGGTCTTTAAACATCGTTCTGTAACACAAAACACAATGACTTAGCATTAAAGATAGCAGGAAAGTTGAGGTACAAATCAGCTACAGGAAGGAACAAATTAACAATAGGAAGGAAGCAGCAAGTTCAGATAATGGGGAGCTGTGCTGGTCTGCAATGCCTGGAATGAAGACACCCCCCTCCTGCCCAAAGCAGGCTCCAGCATGCCCATGGGTTAGGCTGGTCTGACACAGAAAGGCTGCGAGATATTTATGGCCCAGTGAGCATCAGCCTGAGGCCATAAAGAGGAATTGGATCACATTTTGGAGGGGCAATTTCACAATACTGTTTTCATGCAAAATCAGTGGGTGCGGTGCATCCCACTGACCTGTCCCCAGCAGCTTGGGAAACCAGCCCCGTGGCAGAGACTTGCTAGGTCAAAACTAGACGTGATGGGGGTACAGACTCTGCTCTTCACCCCCAGGGTGAGGTTGGGAGGATCAGCCAGCAGGCAGCCTCCCTGGCTAGGGGCTGCTTGGAAAACTCAAGAGTGCAGCCATCAGCTGGCCAGGGGCAGCTTTAGGGCCTGAGAGGCCTGCTGAGCTGTGCTTTCTCTTCCCTGTCCTGCTCCTCCCACTCTCCCTTACACTCTTCTTTTGTCTGCTCTAAATTGCAGTTTGATGCTCATTACCAAGTCAGCAAGTGTTAATGAGCAAGGATAAGGAGGGCACCCAGTGCAGGGAGGCAGAAAAGGGAGGCAAGGGCCGCAAAGGAGCCGGCAGGAGGGCCACACCACCATGGCACCGCTGAGAGGCTGGCACTGCAGGCTGGGCCTCAACACGCTGGGTTCAACAGCTTCCTTGCTTTTTTATACAAGGGCACTCGCCTCTCCAGGCACCCCTTCACATGTAGGGGTAAATGGAGTGGAGAAAATGTCGGAATGGGCTCAAGGTGGTGGTGTAGAAGGGAGGAGGTGTTTGGGGGCTGCAGGCACCCCAAAGCCCCCACCCTGCCAGGGCAGACTTGTCACCCCTGGAGCATGGCTACCCCTAAGGATGCTCTCTGCTCAGTTAAACTGCTCTGCAACAGCTCCCTGTCTCCTGGCTTGTGGAGGTTTTGTCAGTGGATGTCACAGAGCTTGCGTGACAGAGTCCCTGTCCTACCTCTAGGCACGCCAATTTATATTCCAGTACCTTTCTCAGTGGTTTGTGATAACATGCCAGACCGTAAACCCGAGTGGCCGAGGCCCTGGCACACTTCCCTTTCTGCCAACTGTTGTGAGCGGAGGTGGGATAGCAAAGCTTTCATGAGCTGCAGCTATACCAGCAAGAGTGGTGTGCCGAACCCTGAGGCGGTTGCACCCATTTCCCTTTAATCGGTTTAGTTAGAACCGGTACAACTTCCCAGAGCATATAAATCCTCAGGGAATCTTATTTAAATCTTTCAGGGTTGAAACGCTTTCTCCTCCCTAAAGAAACACTGTTTTACAATGAGATAAGATTAATGGGGTGTCCGTAAAGCAGAGCTGAGTACCTTGCCAGTATCCAAGGCTAAAGCACACAGGTAGTAAAATGGTTTGCAGGTTGCATCATTTCCTGGAGTCCTTGGACAGAATGTCTTTACATCTTCTTGGTATCAGACATGGTGCTTGTAATTTTATCAAGAGTCAGAATATGTTTTTAAGGAGCTCTGCCCAGCCTGGAACACTGATGTCCAAACTGAGTAAGAAATGCTTTTCAGAGACGAGGTGCACATCCTCTTAGTGGTCTGGAGGCTGACCCATCACCTCGTGGTATTTCATGCCCCACTCTGCGCATCAGCTTTGGAGGGAATTACAAGCAATGGCCTCTTTCGTACAGAAACACTTTATAATCAGCCTGGCCTGCTCTAGCAAATGCTAGGTGAATGTATGAAAGATCTGCGCTTTTCCCCTAGCTAGTGCACTTAACTAGGAAGCTTTACTTATTGAGTAAAGCTGGAATTTTACAAAAAGCTCATTTCCCAAGTAGGCAACAAAGGAAGAGGGGAGAAATTTTAAAGGCCTCAGCACCCTGGGTGCTTGCTGAAAACTAAGTCCTTTTGAGAATCTGACTGTTAAGGTGTCACCATGGGAGTTAGCAGAAGCATTGTGCACTTGAGAAAAGCAGACCTGAGTTTCATTGCCTGAAGGTATGCTTACCTAGAGTTTCTTCCTTAGGATAAGACTTCAAGAGAAAGTGGCTCTAACATCGTGGGTTGCTTCTTTCTCCTTTCTCTCCCCTCTCCCCACCCCGGCCCCTTCTCACTCTTCACTCAGACAGTTCAGCTCACTGAACCACTAGAAAACTATTCACAGTTTTTCACCAGTTGGGTTTTCTATGCTGTGGTGGACTATTTCAAAGTAGCACTGAGCCTGACACAAAGGACATAGTGCACAGAAAGGAGAGGTGGTGTGAGGGAAACCCTGCAAGATCTGCTCACCCATCCAACCAAAAGCCACAGGATGCTCCCACCACACCATCTGCAGCTGAATGGGCTCCCGAATCCTCACAAACCAGCTGCTGAGAGGGGTGGCTGCAGTGCCTTTGGTAGCATCTGGACCACTCTGAAAAGATGGTATAGATTATGGGTGCTTGAAATCTTTTGAAAAGCTGGCACTGCTAGAGAAAGAAGGAAGGTGTCAAGTCAAGTTGGCCTAATTCCACTTTAAAATCATATTGTAGCCACTTATGTACAATACAGACACTATTTTGTTTCCCTTCTCTCGGTAGCTGTGGACTTGAGGGCAGATCAATTGTTTTGTATCTTTAAATTCACACAGAACCAAAAGAATGATTTTTCCATTTACTTTCTAGATGCCTTATTTTAATGAAAGATGCGAACACCCCACAGCAACTTCATTCTAGCTAAACAAAAGCAACTCCTGTCTTACGAACAAGACCAGCAAATTAGAAGTTGAGTCTTCTTTTTCCATCAGTTTACCACTCTTTTAATCCTCCTCCCCATCTTTTCAAATCCTTGAGGGAAGCAGATGAGCTTTAAGCATGCCCCGAAGGTCGCTGCAGATGTGTGTTTGTACATATACATTCACTGGAACCTTTGCACTTTGCTAATCTGTGCGGGTCATGACGAGCATACAAACCCCAGCCACCTCTCTCCTCAGCAAAGATTTACTGGTCTATGCACAGTGAAGACACTATTGTTGAGACTACATTGACCTCTTGAAATGTATTATAGAATATTCACTCATCTTCTGTGAAGTATTGTCGTAAATAAACTGAGTCACATCGATGAATGAAGTACATTTCGTGTCATAATACATAAATTCATTTGCTTCACAAATTGCAGGACACTATAACCAGCTGACTCATTGAAAAATACAATACAGTTTTGGAAGATAAGCTGCTAAGTAAAAAATTGTGTATTACACACATGGATACTAAGTTGCTAAAAATACTGCACATATCAAAGTACTATCTGTGTAGTAATTGCAAAGCCACAGATTAATCATTTTATCATGCACCTTTGCCTTCCTGTGTTTGCTATTCACCATGGGTTCAATCTAATTCCTGAATACTTCATCAGCATTGGAGCTTTGTACTTATGAAAAGAAAGTGAAATTTTGGCTGTGATGGAAATCAGTGAGAAAATGCAGTTGAATTTAAGGGGACCAAAATGCGAGTGAGTCCTGAAAAGTCCTAAAGTACAACATCTAAAACTGAAAAAATTCAAACCTGCTAGAGGATTAAAGAGCATAATCCCCTACATTTCAAAGGGGAAAAATGTACATACATATTGTGATATCCGTGTAATGACATTTTGAATCCTACAGTAAAATATTGCCTGATGTTTTTTCTTTATGCTACAACTTGACAATTTTCTTGGATTTGCCAACTGAAGTCCTGAAAGTACTTCTGCTTGTGTCTATTTTTCACTTATGTGTCTAATCCTCCTGAATTTTTAGGACCTAGTTGTTGTTGTAAAGTAGAATACATGCATAGGAAGAAGGTCTAAGCATCATGAGATCACCAGCAAAAGCTTTGTAGCACTGAAAGGGGAAGAAGTTGAGAATAAGATGCTCAAATATTGGGCGAGGTTGTCGAGAGAGATTGTGGCATCTTCATCCTCAGAAATATCTAACTGCATGGGCAGCCCACTGCAGCTGATACTGCTCTGAGGTGGTGGGGCTGGATTAGACAACCTCCAGAGGTGCCTGCCCACCTCAACCACGCTGTGGCTGCGTGATCTATGTGCACCCAAGAACCAGAATAAGATTGGCATTTTGTGTGCTAAAAATTGCTGCACTGTTACACACAGCAAAATAATGTGATGAGAATGCTGTAGCATACGTTGTAATGCTTCTCTTCTTTGAAAGTCAGCGTTTGATATGTGGCTGTTAGAAAGCAGTATTTTTTTAAAAGTCAGTGCAGTCTCTCAAATGCATTTCTTGGGCTTTTTAGATCTGTCTTTTCTTAATGCACTCAAATGCTAAGCACCATTCCAAATTCATGTCAATATATCTATTGACATCTTTCTTGCTGTTTTCCTCTTCTTCTATTCTCTGTGGTATCAGTCTTGCCAACCGCTCCTGAGATCTTTGGTTATGATCTAGCAAAGCCCTTAAGCACATGCTTAACTTTTAAGAATGCAAACAGTCTTTGTGAATTCAGCAGGACATTTCCTTTAGCTGCTTTGTTGGGCGGGGGCCAAAGTGCTCAGTGGTCTATATACAGATCGAAATATAATAATTCACACACAGTTAGTTAGAAAAATCACTGCAGAGTGTAGAATAAATTGGAACAGATTTTTCCCAGCCCTTTCACAGAATTTGGCCATGAAACGCTGCAAAATTCTACCAGTTCTGAATATAGTTTATAAATTAACGGAATTCAATTCATCAACGTATGTCATGGAAAATATCTGCTTTATACACAAAGTTACTTTCACATGCACATTTTCTCTCTCATGCACATACACACACACATACGAGATCTAAGCCTACTTGACTGCACTGCAGACTCTCTGTCTTATAAACTGTATTCCTCATCAAATGTCATAACTTAGAGCTTCTCCCAGAGTTCAAAAAAATCCACACAAATTGCTAAGTCGAAGTTCATGATAATACAAAGTTCTTAAAGAACATCGAGGAGAGAGTTGTATGTAAGTTCAATAGCAGTCTGCAGGTAAGTGCAAACAATGCGGAGATGCAAACACGAGACCAGCCTAGCTGGGTCAGATCAAAGGTCTATGTTCTTGTTCTACCAGGTGCCCAGATAAGGGCACAAGAACAGGGTAAATATATCATGGCATTGATATATCCCAAGTTTTTTTTTTCCTTCCAGCAATTCCTTCCTGTTGTTTCCAGCAAACTGTGACTCACATCTTCCCAAGCTAGAAGTGGTGCACCAATGTTTACTACTACTTCCTTTACTTTACTTTACTTTACTTTACTTTACTTTACTTTATTATTTTATTTTATTTTATTTCATTTTATTTTATTTTATTTTATTTTATTTTATTTTATTTTATTTTATTTTATTTTATTTTATTTTATTTTATTTTATTTTATTTTATTTTATTTTATTATCTCTTTATTAATCTGTGTAAACTTCTGGCATTCACAAAATCCTGTGGCAAGGAGTTTCACAACATGACCAAGTCTGTGAAAGAGTACTACCAAACACTTGCCATTTGTTTTGAACGTGCCACTTGCTTGCTTCCTCCCATGGATGAACTAAAGGCAGCAAAAGACAGTCATTCTTTACTCACTTTCCCCGTGCCGTTCATGATTTCATATTCTACTCTAATATCCCTCCTTTGCCAGCTCTTTTCTTAGCTGAAAATTCCTCCCGCATTTAATCATTCCCTGTAAGATTCTTTGTACTAAGGAAGAGCTGAGGTGCTGTAGGAGGCAAGCTGTCTGCTTCAACAAGGTGTTTTTAGGGGAATTTGAACTCCCAGACTAATGAGACCTGGACCAAGACATTTTTTAAGTTGTGATTACTTAAACTTTTGCATTGTGGTAATGAACAGCTCCTCGTGCATCTCCTAGAGCCTGTATGCAGCTAGCTGTGAACTGTAAAATAATGTCATACATGAATGGCAAAAGTGAACCATCCTTTCTTTTTACTGCTAAAGTGAGAGAGACATTAAGTGGAAAAAAAAAAATCTCAAAGTTGTTTGTGTGAAGTGTTCTGCTGGTCCTGAGAGCTATTGTCTCTCTTGGTATCGTTGGAGGTATAGCAGTGGGAGATTGAATGGTGGAGGTGAGGCCAGTTCTTCCTCAATATGTTTACTTCCAACTTGCTTTGTGGGTTTTTGTGTGGTCTGTGTGTGTGTTGTCTGTTAGCTCATTGTATACTACCCTCGGATTTAGGCAGAAGAACTAGCCAACAAACAACACAAAGATTGGATTATACATTCTAATGAGCTATCGAAAACAAAATAAGCAAAGAAACAAACAGGCAAACAAAACCCAGCTTTTTTGTGTCATGCTAAAATTCCTGTTAGCAAAGTACTGTTCATATTCAAGACTGCAAGATTATCTCCAGCTCCAATAGCTGATATTCAGATAGTCTTCTCTTCTGACCAATGCAGTTTTTGTTAACCTGCCTTGATTTCCCATAAGCAGTTCTTACTATTTCATTTTAGTTCCTGCAGCACTGGTTCAAGTCTGCAAGTCCTAAATCCCGTATCTCTGCTATAATGATTTTAGACCACGAGATGTGTCACTAAAACACCCACAAGAATTGAAGATAATGCACTGATTTTATTTGCAAGTGCTTTACCTTATGAACCTTGGTTCAGTATTAAAGTGGAATGAAATCTTGGCTTCATGAGCACCAGCAGCAAAGCTCACATTGACATCAAGGATTTGGGGAATCTACTGACTCCTTCTGCCCTGCCAAGTGCTGCAAATCTGTCTGTGCTGATGTCTAAAATGAGACCTGAGGCAGAAACACAAGGATTGAACCTGAGATAGAAATGCAAGGGCTCAACCTAAAAACTTGATGCTGCTCTGTGAGAGTCTGTAACTTACATTGTGTCTCCTAATGGACATTCTTACTCTCTCTCTCTGTTTTTTTTTTTTTTTTTTCTTGGCTGCTTTTGAGCATTTCTGATGGGCCCCAGCAGAGTGAGCACTGGCTGTGCATCCAAATGTAGCAGGTACAGTGCATCTGCACGCTGCACTGGGATGTTAATGAATGTTGGCAGCAGGAGATTGGCAAAGGAAGAGTCCTGTAAGAAAAGCCTTTTCTTTAAAAAAGTTCTTTTGTGTCCCATGGCTGGGGAACAGAGTTTAGTGCATGTCCAATAGGTTGCAGACTGACTTTTCATCACTGTGACTGTGAATTTATGTCCTATTGTCCAAAGTGTTGGTATAAACCTTGCACAACAGTCTGGAAGTGCCAGGTCTCCAGAGCATGGGCTCTGAGGTACACCTCGTATCTGCTCTGCCTTTTTCCACAGCCAGGAATCCAGCTTAATACATGTGACTGAACCCAAGTCTCTGGGATGTGTCTCTGCTGTCCCACGTGAATAACAAAATTCCATCAGCTTTTTTTGTAGGGTTTGCTTTCATGCCCTTCATTAAAACATTAACAGTGTTGCTCTCCTCTGTTCTAGCTGTGGCTGGCTTCCTTTATACATTCCTCCTGCACAAGATGGTGTACTACAAATGTGTATTGAGCAGTAGGACAGATCACCTCCAAGGTAACAGTGGGGGGCATGGATACAGTTCCTGCATGATTCCAGGCCAGGCCAGACTTGGTGTGATTAACTAACATTAGCACTTGAAGCTCAGACAATGGCGTATTAGAAGTATGTGGGTGGTTTCAATCCATTTCCCAGTGGGCAAGTGTCTGCATGACAAAAGCGCTGCTAGAATCGGCACTAGGCAGCACTTCGGCTGCTTACCCGGTGAAACTGATGAAAATGAACCCAAGAAAGGGATGCTCAAAGAACCCAAGACAGGGATGCTCTCCTGTTTCTAGGAAAACGTTTCAAGGATGGGTTTGTGACAAACTGACGGGGAAGTCCTGCTGCTTGGCCTTTCTTGCTAAGATGTTAAGATGTCACCATTGCCAAAAGACGTGTTTCACCCCTGACAAGGTGTGGTGTTTGGTTGCAAGGTATGGTGCTGTTTACACATGTATGTACACAGCTGTGAGCTGAGTTGTGCTGCACTGTCAATGCCATATCACTCACTGTATGGTCTTCTGAACTCTCCATCTAGCATTTTACTTCTGAACAGGCAAAAAAAAAAAAAAAAGGGGGGGCACATTTTAATCACAGAGCCCTATTTTCTTAGAGGTAGCTCCTTCCACAAAGATGCAGTCTATGAAATCCTTTAGTCACAAGAAATAAAGCCAATGATTGATTTGTATTCTACAATGTACCCTCTGGCTAAAACCAAGTTATAAGTACCAAATGGTTGAGACGGGGCTTGTGAAAGGGCAGTTATGTGAGTGGCACTAGAAGGAAAATGTTAATAAAGGGCAGTCCATTGAACGAAGGTTAAATACTTTCATACTTCTCAGCCAACCCAGAAATGTCCCTGAATTCTCATTAAAAAGCACTCTTCATAATCTGCTATTTTACCTCATTAAAGAAGGGTAATCTTGAGGATCAAGAAATATCACTTCATTGAGGAGAAATAAAGGTAAGAGGGATATAAGTTTAAAAAGATTCTGTATTCTTTTTGATTTCCTTACACATTTGGCTTGCCTGTTTATTCTTTTGTCTGTACTTTATTTTATTTTTAATTTTTATTGTTTCTTTATTTATTTTTAGTGAGTGAACTCAGAGAAGTTTGGAGGCTTGTCCCTAACCACATGCTGGCTCTTTGGTGCCCCCGAGGCAGAGCCAAGTCAGGAGTGCAGCCAGTCATCCCTCAGACCGCTGCCACGGTGAGTCCCAGCCTTATGGCCAACCCTGCTCATCCTCCCTCTCCTACCCCACTGCCCTCCACAGTGCCCCATGGGAACAGACAGAGCCTTGTCCCAATAAGTTTTGAGGCTTTGGGGTTCTCCAGACTGGCCTGTAAGTCTTAAAGGGAAAAAAATACCAATATATTGGAAAGTGAACTTAAAAAAAGCATGTGGGTGTTGTGTCATGGCTTGAGGTTGTTTTGATGTCATCAGGTCTAGCCAACTGAGAGGTAGCTTGCAGGTGTTTATACTAAGCCCCCAGAACAAAGCTTGATATTAATCAGCGTGCTTCGCTGATGGCAGTTTGGATTTGTGCTTCAGTTTATCCTGCACTTGTGCTAGTTTTTAGTTGCGCCCCTCAAGACAACGTGAGCTTTGGAACACCTTCAGGATGCTAACACCTAACCTCTAGTTTAGGCCTGTAGAATGTCCCAGTAAAGTTTGCTTTGTATTACCATTTGCCAAAAAAATGACATTTTTGATAAAAATGGTGTGAATTAACAGGTTGAGACTAGCATAAGGATGCAGGTGTGCTCAGCAGACGCCTTACAAATGACAGTGGGATGCATCTGAATGGAGATACCAAGTCAGGGTCCTGCAGAGCACTGGCTTGACATACCTGATACATGACTGACCTCCAAGAAACTGGTGCAGGGATGGTGCCTTCCTCCCTAAAATGTGGTGTCACACCTGTGACAAGAGCTCTCTCCTGCATTAGAGTACCGCACATACCTTGATTTCAAGTTATATAAAATATAAGCCAATGTTTTCTTTACATTTAAAATTAGGATAAAAGAGCATTTTCATAAGCGCATGACCTTAATATCCATTTAGTTACAGTTGGCACATTTGTAAGTCAGGGCACATTTAATTTTGGACTTTTCTATATAGAAAGTTTAACCTTTTTGTGGGGGGGCAAATGCTAGATTTCAAACGAGTCTATCTGTATTGACTGAGTAGTGTTTTTTCTGCTGCAGAAATACTTAATCTGAGAAAACTCAGATCTGAAAACCTCTTGGTTTGTTCAGATATTTAACAAATTCAGCAAGTGGGAAAATTAATCTTTGAATAGAAGAAACAATCTGACAAAATAAGCCATAAAAGTAGGCGCCAGGTGTCGTAAGGAAGTTCTTCATGCAGCAGTTGCTTAATGTATACTCAAAATGCATCCACTTTTGTTCGAAGATCCAACAAAACAGATGAAATTGGGTTACACCAACTCTCTTGATCTATGAATCTTCCACTGTGTCAAAGATAATACACCAAACAAACCTACATGTAAATGGTGTGATAAAATGATCTACTGTATACATTATCATCCATTAATATTGCTGGGGCTAATGCATTTCATCTGTCACACACTTTGTTTTATATTATCCCCACCTTAGTGAAAAATACCATAAAAACTGCTGGGCTGACAGTCATGCAGACTACCCGCTGGAAAGCTAAAGTCCAAGGACAAGATTCCTGTTGCAGTTTCACCCAGAGCTGCCTGTGAAGGAGGCATGCATGGTCTTGTTGTCAAGAAATGTGGGCTCTGCTCTGGACATCACTACTGTCCCATGAGCAAGTCCCCTTATTTCTTGATGCTTGCCTTCCTCTTCCATTCATAAACTGTCCTGTCTCTTATTTGTAAATAAGCTGAGTTCCATGTGCTTTTACAGTACCTAATATAAGGGGCCCCACACCTGGTGAAAGTCTCTAGGCTCTATAGTATAGCATAGTAAGTCAAAAATAGCAATTCATAATAAGATGAGAGACTCTGAGATCACTCTGACCTTGAATTCTCTGCTGTCTTTTAACAGGAAGAGGGTGAAATTGGACTGAAACAGCCCCCTCATTTTACGTAGAGCCACCAATGACCCAGGCTGCATTTGAACCGCAGCCCTAGAGGCAAAAGGCTTTGCGTCTCATTGCCAATTCACAGCAAGAACATAACTTGAGCCCACACACTAATGCTAAGCAAGGACTGAGTGTTTCTAATCCTTATTCACACATCTACACCTATTAAAATCACATGTGTGAAGATTTGCAGGACTTGTTCCTTTATTGTAAAGACCAGCCCTTTCAAAACATGTTCTTAAATCAAATGAAAAATTGAATTATCTGCCAAAAAGAGACATAAAGACAAATGCAAGAAGAATATGTGGCTTTCTTTCTCAGACATATTGTGCTGAATGGCGTTGTTTGGCTTAAACTGAAATGTTATGTTTTGAGAAGGCTGAGAAGAATGTTTAGATATAACGGTCTTAAAGGCTCATTATCACAGGTACAGCACTATATTCTCCAATTCACTCTTATTACCAGAAAAGACACCTCTGCACAGGCTGTCTGGATGGTGTCCCTCCCACTGGAACGCTTGCCCTTCTCTCAGGCTGCATAATGTGCAGAGGGCAGGATTATCTGACTCACTAACCAGCCTTACTGGCCCACACGGTTCCAGGATGCTGGGGAAAATCTATTTGGATAAGATCTTTCAGATTCTGACTTTCAGTGACCCTGTGACAAAGCAAGGTAGAAAGCTGCTTCTATTTAAAATTCCAGGTAGTTACTTTCAGTGGCTAACAGATTTCCCCTTCCCCAACAGAATTTATAAGCTTGCATTGTATAGTTCTTTTTTTCTTCATGTAAATTGTGGGTGTTAGTCTTGAAAACCTTAAATAATCCTCATGAAAGACCATTATGTCCCTCCTGATGCTTGCGCCCCCATGCACCAGGCATTTCAGAAGGGAGACTGGTTGCAGTGGCAGAAGACAAGAGACTTCTTTAAAAGGCAAGGTTCTCTGATTTTTTTCAGCCCACACTGGCAGCCAGGAGTGAGTGATGGAAGATGCTTGTCCAATGCTTTTGTGAGCTCATGGCCTGTGAGTTATAACCTCAATTGGTCATGTTATCATTTTGAGTTGCATTCTGTGATCATGCAGAATAAGTTCCTTTATTTTGGCTTGCACACCATACTGGTTTTTCCATGATGCTGATGGGAAGTTACCACAGGTAAATCACACCTGTCTGGAAGTTGGCCAGTCTAAAATGCAAAATGCCAAAATTTCATCTCCCAAACTCTCTGCACCCCTAATTCCAGTCTTACTTCTTTCCCTTCACAAAATATTCCTTTCTTGGAACCACTTGGTTTTTGATTTTTATTTTTTCCAGCAGAAGCTCCGATCATTGAGAATATCCTTTACATATCTTCACCAAGATCTCAGTCACCTCTTTTTAAAAGTCTTCTGTAAAGATAACTTGTGTTTATTCCTATAAACACATGGCTTCTAAAACCCAGTAGCCCATTGGACATGGATAGATGTTCAGTTTGGGAGGTGTCATGTCAACTTAAGCCAATGTCAAGCCTTCCCTTCCCCATGCTCCTACAGGCAGCCTGCTTCTTTGTTAGAGGAAAAGAAAGCAAATGGTTTAAGTGTAGAGTATATCAATAGTTTACTAATATAACTATTTTCACATAAATAGTGTATTTTTATTTTTTTTTATATGTGATACAGTTATGTCTAAGAGATGGTCTACGTGAGTTGAAACAAGAAATAATGGCCCATGAAGCCAGGGACAGAAGGCAAAGTACACACAGAGCAATGTAAAGAAGTTTTCTACATTATGCAAAGCATGGGGAGCTTGTAATCCTTCATTATTCATTATATTTTCTTTATCTGTTGTTGAAATTCATTTATATAATAGATACTATAGAAAGTATGATAGCCTTCTGTTGCCCTGTGCATATCACACACTGAAAATAAAAGTGCTTTATGAAGAGGTAAAGATATGATGTTCAGTATGAACATGTGATTGAAATATAAAGGAACCCCTTCAAACAATCAAATCCAATCCCTGTCATCAAGAAAAGAATTCTGATACTGAAATAAATAGGGTCAGGAAAACTCTTGAATGTCTTCACTCCCCCTAAATGCAAACACCTGTCATTCGGCATCAGTGCCCAGCTGGTGTTAGGTATTAAAAAAACAGTGTATTTATTGTATACACCTGCATTTTTTAGAAGAAATCCAGAAAAAATACCCCAAACTTGGTCAGAGCAGAGCCAATCAAGTAGTTTGCTCCTTATGAATCTCTAATGAGCTTTTGGGTGCTGGGCTGCTGTGAGTCTGAATGGGCCTCTCAGTGAAGTGGTGAGCTTCCAGTTGATTTTCTGTTTTTACTGAATACATATTTTCATTTGAAGCCACTGCAAAAATTATGCCATGCTGAAAACAAGCATTCCTGGATCATATAAACAAACAGTATAAATAAAGAAGCCAGGTCTTCAAGCGTGACTTTGTTCTAGAGGAACATTAAATGCAGTGCATCACACACACTCACTCACAGTCACTCTCCCCACCCTCTTTTTAATTTTTACTTTCTTTCTTTTGTAGGTTTTAAAAAAAAAAGAATGACATAGCATAGCCCAATTGGCCATCAAACCAAAAGAAAAAAAAAAAAGTAACCCAACACTTTACTCAGATGTTGGAAATGCTGCAGACAGAAATTGTTAAGTCCTTAACATTTCAATCCAGAGTTGTATAATTCACATCCAGAGCTGCTACCAAGTCACGGGGGGGTGACTTAATATGTTCCCCAAAGTCCATTATGTTATCCATATCCAGGAAGATATCTGTGCCAGGGCTTTCTTGAATCAAAGCGATGTCCACCATTCTTCAACTGTGAGCCTGCTGAGATTTTTTTTTCCAGTTCCTGGCAAATAGATATCTGGCTCTAGTACATGCCAGATTGATGCACTTTGCGACTGATCCCTTAATAATATTCAGGTCTCCTAGCCCCAGAACACAAAAGCTCAGCAACTGCACAGATATCTACCTCCAATATTTTTTTTTCTGATAAAAAAATAAAATCTTATTATCTTCCTCCCTTAAAATGCAATAATTATCTCATGCTACCCTCCTCACAAAAAATATTTGATTCCTCTTATATAGGACTAGCAACAAACAGATTTATTTTTAGTTTTATTGAATGTAGGGAAAGACTATGAATGAAGGAGAGAGTGGGGGAGGGAGGATGTGTGTGAGTTTTACACTTGGGGACTACATTACAACTATGCAATATTTTCTGATACATGTATTCATATTAAGATGCCCTGCATGACTTCAATGTTTTCTACAACATACACTGCTACTACTCTTAGGTCATGTCTGTGTGTGGAGCCATTTTCCAGCTCTGAATAAAGATTCCAAGGATATAATTGATAAAGAGGTTAACAGTGATCTACTGCAAATAGTGTTTTTCAGAAGTCAAGATCTAAAATGAACAGCTTGGTCTGGCTTGATTTCTTATGTTTTTATTGCTTTACACCCATGAGACTAAATGGATAGAACTATTATATCATATTGTGCTGTTGTATAATATTTTAGTTGCAATATCATGATATATTAATACATACCCACACTTCAGACTTGAGCAGTTCTTTTCACCTGAACAGATGAGATCTAAACTTTTTTTTTCAGTCCTTTTTGATTTATGAACCCCTACAAATTCCCCATGAAAAGTATACCCCCCTTTAGTATCTCCATGTGCAGAGATTGCTACCTAGTATCTGTGAAATATTTTTTCTTAAAGTTTTATTCATATAGGTAGCCAAAAAGCTGCAGGAGTCTCTGGGTCACTGACTGAGAACATTTTCTGAGACCTCCCACGTTAATTAAATGGCAAGCCCCTTCCCCATTAGGTCAGCAATACTTTGACTTTACGAAGGTGCTTGCACAGGGACAGAGAGAATCTTTGTCTTCCCAGGAACGCCCTCACAGACAGAAACTTTGCATGGGACACCACATTTCCAGACGCACTTGTTAACCTTCAGTCTTCTTGAGATGCCATATATCTGTCAGCGTGAACGGTGGGTGGAGGCATACAGTGATCAGAAGGGATTCTTGCAAATGAAGTCACTGAGCATGTGCCTACGATGTGGATTCATGGGGAATCCTATGTGGTATTTCCAGTAGTAGCAAGATTTTTTAAACTCTAACCAAGCTTTTTTCCTGTTCTTTGGATGATATAAAAATCACTGCATTAAAGATGTTGTGGGTTCCTTCTTCTTTCTTTCCTTTTTTTGTTTGTTTGTTTTTTGTTGTTTATTTGTTTTTGGTTTTGGTATTTGTTTATGATATATGAAGAAGACTCAAAAATTTTAGTCAAAGCTATTTATTCCCTGCTTGTTTGCATAGCTAGTATAGGTCTTATCTTTCACAGCAGACTACATTGCCACTGGAAATTTTAAAAAAAAAAAAAAAAAAAAAAAACAGGACAGCCCATTAAGTGAAGATCAGAAGTTGAACAAATTGGGAAGCTACTTTTCATGGAACTGTTAAAATCATCTGGTTTTGCTTATTTGCTCTTAACTATAACCTTGTGAAATGTCTGAGATTAAATCACTGTTAAAGTTTCAGCCCTAGTGCCCTTCCATTACAACGTGTGAGAGTTCCCCAGGCACATTCTGAGATAAGTCTGGACTATTTTTGTTAGAATAGTTAGTGCATTCAGAGCAACTTGTTCCAGTGTAGATAAGGCAAGTGGTGCTTTATGATGTACTAGCTAGTCTTGCTGAAGTGTGTGTTACAACATGCTGAGTATCACTTCCTTGTCTGCATTGTCTACAGTGACAATTTGGACTAAATTGGGACATTCTAGTTAAACTTTTTTTTTTTTTTTTTTTTTTTTTTTTTTTAAATCTTTTACAGTGCTCAAGTCAAACTGCTACAGACACCAAGATGGTCTCCAGCACAGGGATGCCCAAACTGTGCTCAGCGGACCTAAGGCTATGTGAGGATGGTTGGCCTGATGAACCAATGTTCATTTCCATTTTTGAGGAATGCAGCTGATGAAAGTAAGATAAAACTAAGAGCAAAAGAAAAGCTTAAGGAAGTCAAAAAACATGCATGTTTTTATAACAATTCTTCCGTGCATTAGTGGCTGTACCAGCAACAGAGGTATAATGTGATCTGAGTTGAAAAGAAACAGGACTTGACATTGAGTGAGAAAAGAGGTCACGGCATGATCTCTGTGTGGTGGTGGTATCAAAAGTACTGAACAAACAACATGGTGAGCAGTGGGACTTGAGGTGGGACACCTTTCCTGCACAGGCTTTCTGCTGCCTGGCACCCATACTGCTCTCTCCGTATGGACTTTTCCTCAGCTGATTTGGACATCTCTTGTAGTCATTAAGTTGGAGAACATAAATATTGTTGGTGTCTCAATCTCTTGTTATATTCAGCTGAAGTTGATCTATGGTTACAAATGTTAGAGCGAGATGAGGTGAGCCAGCTTTCTTCAAGAAGCCAAGATAAAAGGGGTGAGACTGTCAGCCAACAAAACTAGGGAAAGTTAAACTTCACATATCTCTCTGATGAAAAACAAGCACAATAAATCTTTCAGAAAGAAAAACAAAACAATGGTGCTCTGTGTTGTTAAGCATTTTACAGATACTTTTAAGAGTTCTGGTCAAAGTTATTCTAGAATATCACATATACTCTTGCAGTAATGTTGATGCCAGTTCCAATGAGTGTATCCCAAATGTGACAATCTTGGCCTTTTTCGTACAACCACAGTTCTATCAGAGTATCAGAGTGCTTTCTTTCTTTAAAAAAAAAAAAAAAGGAAATGTCTATCCTTTATGGTCTCCATGGTCAAGATTTCAACTAGGCAAAGCAAACAGGAGTATACTAGAAACTGGCTTAATACACCAGACAATAAATTTAGGGCAAAGAAACAAAGATGCTGTTTCTGTTTTCCGCTGACATTTCTTTCCTTGTACAAAGTAACTTCATCAAAAGCAGGGTTCAACTCTTAGGGATCTAAAACTTCAGCGCCTAGTCTCTGCCAGTCCTTCAGGCACTCTCCGCAGTCAATGGAGCAAGACCAGTGCCACAGCAAGGTGAGTCATCTCACAATGGACATATTTTAGCTAGCTGGGATGAGTCACTGTCTGGAGATGTTTGGGCCTCTTTATTTGCTGGCTCAGATGGCCAGCTGGAAGCCAGGTAAATATTCTCTGACATGTTACTGCTACAGCATTAGACTTTGTCACTGCCTTATCCTGCAATTCGCACGTTATAAACCTATATATAAGTTATTCACATGTTATACTCTGTTATACTGTGTCCCACAGATGCCAGGGAGGTGAACTTAAAGACGTGAGGACCTGCTCAGTCATGGGCAAGAGAATTGCATGAAAAGGAAGGGCAGCTACTGATAATAAAAGGGCAATATGAGGTGATAATGTTTTATAATATTGTTTGGTGGGAGATGGAGCAAGATGCATTTGAAATAGGAGTGTGGTGCTATTTTTTTCCCAGGGAGGGTAACGAACAACCACTGGTACAAAACTTGCCTACAGTGAAAGGGGATTTCTGACTTGAAGTCTTTAAAATGAGGCCAGATGTCTTTCTAAATGAAGTATTGTAGCTCAGCTAGAAATGACAAGCTAGAGGCAGGAACCACTTGTTGAAATTCAATGACCTCTGTAATACAGGACCTCAGAGCTGAAGATCACCATGGTCTTGTAAAAATCCTACTTTTATTTATTTGTACTAAAGTAGTGCTCAGATCCAAATAACATCTGCTCTCAGGAAAAAAAAAAAAAAAAAAAAAAAAAAACCTACATTTTAAAATTATTTGTGTTAAAACTGGTGTTGCTATTTTCTGCTAAATATTGTACATACACTTAGTAAAAATAGATAGTCCCTGCCAAAAGAGCCTATTACCTACATTTTCAAATATAAACATCTAGCTTTGCGCACAGAAAGAACCTGATGGATTTCGTTAACAGATTCATGCACACAGGACCTAATTGGTGCAACAAGATTTCAGGGCATGTCATGTAGCTGAGGCTAAGAAGACAGGTTTCTATGGGAGCTCCCTGGATGTTCTGAGTTGGCTATTGATGGTCACTGACAACAGCACTTATTTGTCCAGACAGGAGCATCTCACAGTTTGATTCTGTGGGCTTTTGGTTATCCTCCCAAAGGGAGCTGTGAGAGTTCATCACTTTTCAGGTTTGAAACCAGGAGGAAGGAAGGAATTTCATATTCTTTCAGGACTGTACACCATTGCCTTACAAACTTTCCTGTAATTGTCCAGTACTGCATCAGTCAACGTTCAGCCATAAATCATGTTGCTCCTATAGTGCCACAGAAAAGTATGCAAAATGGGCTGCATGTAGTATTTTAGGTATGCTCTCAGCTCCTGCCTGGGCACACGCAAACAAAGAGAATGAGCTGCAGGGCACATGTATGTTGCTAACAATCTGCACAGTTCTCCTGGGCCCTTCTGGGCATGGGTATCTTGTGTCCAGGCCACCAAAGGAATCTAGAGGCTGGTGTTACTATATGGTCTCTGCTCTCTTCTGCCTCACTCTAGCAAAATTACTGTCTGGCTGTTTTGCCTCAGCTCCCTGCTCCTTAAGAAGGAGGCTAAGCTAAGAAGGTTGGCAAAGTGGAGAGGGAGAAGATGGTGCCTCAGGCAGGGAGTGGAAATGCCAACTCTACCACAATGCCTTGAATGCCAGAGTTTGTCTTCCCACAGATGGAGGAGATGTCCTAAGGGTGTTGTAGCCTGAAGAGTTACAGTGGTTCTCCATACCACCACGAGTTGTTGTAAAACGGGTGAACAGAGTGGGTGTGTATAGGCCTGTGCCTCAGGTAACAGCAGATAAAATTAACTGTGTTTCTGCCTGCTAATGCTGGAGCCACCCTTCTTCCTCACCCCTTTCTAATTTGAAAAAGAAAAGAAAAAAAAAGTACCCAATTAATTTTTACATCTACCAAATGAAATCCAAACATGGTGTATTTTCTGTGAAATATGTGCTGACAACAATCTTTTATTTGTCCTTTGGTTTGAAATTCCAACCTCCTTTCAGGGCAGGACAAAACAAAGCTCTGTAGGATTAGGGTCACGGAAAGGAGCTAACAGGTCCCGGAGACCAAAATGGTAGAGGAGGAGAGCAACTCCCTGGCTTTACTTTTGCAGAAGCATACATTTTGAAAGAGAAGGCAAGTCAAGAAAGACTGAAGAGCAGAGGGCAAGGAGAAATGCCCCGAGATCTATGGCCTCTTCCCAGTCTAGCAGGTGAAGGATGTTTGGAATTACTGCTGTTACTTTATTCCTCCTACACATGCCTCCCAAAGTGCCTGCAGGTCCACCTCTTTCTGCTTCATGTTTGTAAGGATCTAGTCAAGGACAGGGAGCTCGGACGACATCTCTGCTGGCACTAATTGCAATACTTCAGGCTGCAATAATTTTCCCAGAAAGTACCCATGTGCCTGCCAAATGTGCCTCTCTAGAGGCACTATCTAGAGACACCAGCAGCAGACAGAGCCTCTGATGCAACAAATCTTGGAAGCACCCCTGAGATTTAGGGAGAGCACTTGATGTTCCTGCTATCCTGATTGTTTTGGATAGCTCATTGTCACCTAATTGTACTGTAGGAAGGTCTGTCCATTCCCTCCTGTCTGCTTATTTATGCCCTCAGGCTACGTAAAGACTGCATGTGCCTGAAACAACAGCCAACCACAAAGTCTCCAGTGCCACTCTTTTGGTATGCACTAGCTCAGATGCCTTGTTGCAAGAAAAAAAAAAAAAAAAAAAAACACAACTCCTCTGTTGATAAATGGCAGCATATTTTACAGAGAGAAAGAGAGGCAGACTGCTCTGCTCCTTCAGCAGGACCCTGTCTGTCTCACTCCTGGGCTGACTTGAAGCTGCTTGATGCAGCCGGGAGGCCTTTGCCAAATGACACAGAGAAAAAAGAAGACATAAGCTTCAGCAGCTGGTGGAAGAAAAGGAAAGGCCAAAACAACCTTTAAAGAAGGAGTATTAATCAGAAAAAGGACTCACTAGGAAATAGTAAAGTATTTAATAGGATGCAGTAAATGCATCTATTAGAAATGGCTTAGTCAAGCTGTTAAGAAAATTTTAAGGAGATGTTAAAAAGGATTTCCCCGAGAACTTTTTACTTATTTGTACTCTAATAGATCAATTATTAATTAATATGATTGGAAACTTTATGTGGTGGGAGCTTGTTTGCACGTGTAGTGGCATAATGCTGGCTCTGTGCAAAATGTTGGTTAACAACTGCTTTCCTGGGGAAAATAAACCGTGCGTTCCTCTATTTTTGTATAGGATGAAAATCTGCATTCGTGCCTCCTGTCACTCCCAGGAGGAGTGAACTTCTCGTGGAAGTGCGGCTGCTACCCTGCAGACCTGGCTGAGGCCTGGGCTGGGTGTTTGACTCTGGCCTCGCAGGAAACACAGCAGCCTTTCACTTCCTGTCCTAAATTAAAACTTCCTTTCTCAGGGAAAATGGCATTATCTCGGTCAGCCTCCATTCACTCTTACGGGTGCCTTATGATGGTGGCCATAGGCTGTGCTGAAGTATTTGGGATAGAAAAAAAAACATGGGGCAAGAAACAGTGGCTGCACTGAGGAACATGGATCCTATTAGGACTGATGGGGAGAAAAACGGAGGCACAGGGCAATGCATTGCCTCACTTCTGGGACAGCTCGTCTGTGACCTGGCTGTGGTGGACAGACATAGGTTCTTCAAGAGCCACAGAAAATGAATAAAAGCAAGGGGTTGCCTTCTCCATGAAGGAGTGGTACAGATGTATGGGAACAGGAGACAGGCTGCTTGGGAGCGCGTGGGTCAAGGGCAGAGGAGACACCTGTAAGGGTAACGCTGTGGTGGGTTTGTTACATGCCACACTCAATCAGCACAAGGAAGCAAATTAATTCTTTAAGCAATGAGAAGGCTCCAGATCACAGCCCATGATGCTGTGTGGAGACTTTAATGGTCCTGAATTAAGCTGGAAGGACAAGACAGTGGGCTGCAAGAGGCCCAGAAGATCTCTGGAGGGTGTTGAGGAAAACTTCTTTAACGCAAATGGTGTGTGGACAAGGGGAGTGGGTTGGGGTGTAGAAGTCCACTCGACCTTTGCCTCACAAGCAAAGGAGAATTGGACAGGAGTATGATAATCAGTGGCAATGTTGGCAGTAACAACTACAAAGTAGTGGAAACTGTGGTCCTGGCTGGATTGAAGACAAGTAGTGGAGCACAAACATCGGCCTTCAGAAGGTCAGGCTTTGGCACCCAAACTAAGACAGCCTGAATGGGTGGACAACTCAACACATAAACGACTGTTTGGAGGACCAGGCTTAATGGATAGTGGCTAACGGGTGGAACCCCTGGGTATCAGTGGCTGTTGGAGCACTGCAGGGGCCTGTCCTCTTTGACATTTGTATCAATAACCTGAAGGAGGTCTCATCACGTTTGCAGATGACAGCAAATTGGGGGGATCAGCTGACATGCTCTGGGGCAGGGCTGCCATCCAGAGAGACCGAGACAGGCTGGAGGAATGGATCAATAATAACCTTATGAAATTCAACAAGAACAAATGCAAAGTCATAACTCCTACTTGTCTCATCTCTGTCCTTGGAGGTTTTTGAAACCTGACTGGACAAAACCCTAAACAAGCAGGTCTGAATTCGGTGCTGACCCTTCTAGAGACGGTTTCATGTCCCTTCCAATACGAGTGGTTCTGTGCTTGTGTGATATGAACAGACAATCCCATGTTGTTAAACTTGGTTGTTTTAAGAAGTTACTACCCCTGGTGCTGACTACTACCATCCATCAGCCAGAACCCTTACAGCTGGAATGCAGCTGGCGCATGTTCATGTTCCTAGACCATTGCAAAACTAATCCCTTTTACCTCATATTGCAACAGACTACAAATGCATACACAGCTAATTACTGTGTGTCAGTTGAAAGGGCAGTCACTTCTGGCCGAGGGCATGCTCGTGGCTTAAATCTTGCTGGGTTCATTGCTTACCACCATCTGCTCTCAGCCACAGCTCACCTACAAGACCGCCCTCATGGAAGCTGCATTAGCGCAAGCACAAATTATCATCAATTTATCATCTGTATTGTTGTACCTTCACAGACTATGTTTAGGGACCAATACCCCAGCAAAATCACGGAGCAAAAAGAGGATCCTTGCTCCAAAGCACTGACTGCACAAGTAGGTGCCAAAGGCAACAGGAGGAAAAGTACAGCATACAAGCCAATGGTCTGCAATCCCAGCCAGTGATCTCTGTGCTCCAGCTCCTTAAATGCCATCATGTATTTCTTAGATAGTAGAAGTGTACTGCATCTGGCTGGTGGCTGGTGTTTGTCTGTGAGCTTATGCATATATACAAATACACTCTAGTCCTTCCTGTGAAAGAGTATTTTGTAAATGTAATGGACTACTGTTTTGGTTGGCTTGGAAAACAGAGACATATAAATACAAATATAAGTGTGATTAGTTTAAAAGTGTCTATTTATAAATGAACATGGCTAAACTTGCTGTTTTTGTTTATTTGTTTCTGTTTGGAATATTAGATCCAGTCTGAGGCAATGACCAACTGTATATGTGCACATATATCCATGTTGCACAAATAAATCAAACTAAGGCAGCCTACTTCTTGTAGACTGGCATTAGGGTAAGTATATCTTAAGAAAGTTCTTATTCAGACTTGGCTTCAGGCAATAAAACGTCATAGATGTATAACTCTAGTGAGTGAAATTTCTAGGGAGCAAATTAGGCTAAAAACATCTTCTAGAGACAGCTAGAAAGGAATCAGACACCACCCAAAAATAAGGCAAGTTATGCAGTAAATGTTTCATTTATTGGATTTCTTCCATTACAATTAGGGTTAAAAGACATGTTGTCAATAAAAATGGTATATTTATGGAGGGCTCTGTATTTTTGAAGCCTATTTCTTGTCATTCACTCCTATGGTGCTTGATATCACCTCATGATAAAGTGTGAATAATCCCTGCATGAATGCATATTTCTATCCATTAACCATTTTATTATTAGGCAGAATTATCCATAACAAAAGCAAGAGGTACAGCTGTGTTTTAGGTGCTAAAAGGGAAGTATGTTCCTACTGAGCCATAGCCATGACTTGGGAAACAGAGCATGGATTTAAAGACATTAGTCTGTGTTATGAGGTTGAAAACAAACAATGCACAGAGGTTTTCAGCATTTTCCAATGTTTCTCCCTCAAGTGCGGATAGAAAGCCCACACCTATTGCTCAAATAATGCACTATGACCTGGTCAGTACATGCAAAATTTAAAGCCACAAAGAAATCTAGCAGTAGTACCACAATGTGGTTGTTTGTCGACATTTTCCCTTTTTATAGCTTTCTTGAATTTTCACGTGTGCATGTTTTGGTCAAAGCAAATGACCACAGAAAGGAGCCATGGTTTCTGTGTTTTCATGCCATCATCTTGCCTGCCTAGAAAAAATTCCCCTCACTGCTAACTCTGGAAGAGCCAGCACTGGTAAAGCACTGGGCAGATGTGTTTGCTTTGCACTGTTGGAACCTTTTCAATATTGAAATCTTTTTTGACATTCAGAGCAGATTTAATGATCCAAGATTATTTGTAAACATACGGACTCCTTTGAGCTGTAGACTCAAATCCCAGCCTGGTCAACCAAAGTCCTTTTATCTTTCCAAAATAAATAACTTGAATTTTACACATTGCAACCTACATTGGGACCTTTTGGAGAAGACTATGAAAATGGATGATTCACCCCTGGGATGTAAACATCAGCCAGGAGATCCAGCTGGCAGGCAGCAGACCATGTTTCTCCAATATAGACTTGGGCCTCTGGTGAGATATTAAAGATTCCAAAGCATTTTTCATAAAACAATACATTTCCTTGGCTGCCCCTGGTCAACCTCTTCCCTCTCCGGTTCAGTGCAATGGGAACTGGCAAGCAAACTTCATGTGCTTCTCCACTATTGCTGTTCACAAGACTCTGCAGTGTTCTCAGGACCAAAATGTCATGCCCAAGTGTAAGATGGTGACAACGCTGTCAGTAAGTAACCAAAACCCATTGCTCAGCATGCGGTATATTGTACTAGGCTGGGAGAATTACAAAAGCCTGGAGAGAGGCACTTCTACTTCTTCTGTGCTATAGGTCAGCTTGGACAAGAAAACCAAAGTGTCTGGAAGACTGAGCTTGGAGCACCTGGCTTCGTCTCACCAGCTGTTGATTAAAATCAGGTATCTACACAGTAAATCATGTTTCTTGCAGTGAATTAGCTTAGCTTTATTTATTTATTTTTAAATCTAAGGTACCACCTGAGAACCCTTCACTCAACGGATGCTGTTGACCCCTTGAGAGCTCTCACTTTCCCCCAGCATGAAACAGAAGCTGTTACATAAATAAAAATGGTACAAATAATATGCATAAGCTATCAGAAATGACTTGTATTACCTTAAATCATGTTGTTTTAGTAATCATTGATAATACTTGGACTTTGAAACCAAGCTGTAGTTTGAAAACAATAACCTAAATGTTTGCAATAGGGAGAACATGATGTTGCCATGAAAGCTGTAAAGCAGTTTCCTAGACTTTCCTGGGGCTTCTGGAGTCCAGTGTGGTGGCAAAATCCCAGCTGTGCGGGCACAGGGGGTAACACCACAGCTGGGCACAGCTCTGGGCCTGCCAGTCGGAGGCCACCAGAGCCAACTTCTATCAACATTTACTCAAGGGAGGAAGATTATTGTGTGAGTCGTGCAGTGGTATCAACACCCTCAGAAATAGCCTGTCGGTAATGCTACACCCAGGTGTAAGGCTCTACAGAATCAGGCCCTTCTTCTGCAAGCAGCTTTGGGCAAGGACTGGGCCTGTCTTCAACAGCAACTTTTGATGATGCTCAGTAAGGAGTTAGCAGCCACACTGGGACTGAAGCAAAAGCGTGCTTGTTTAAAAAAAAAAAAAAAAAGAATCCCATGGCAGATTGTAAAAAGATCTTTGAGAAACAAAACAAAACCGTGCAACTGTTTTTGTTCATTTGGATCAAATTGTAACACATGGCCCTGCAAAGTAAATAGGAGTCTGCCACATTTGTATTTCCAATCTCATATTGTTCTGGGATATAAAGGCATTTTAAAAATGAAAAGGAAAACAAAAATGGAGAATATTTGTTAAGGTGTCATTCTGCAAGCCACTAGTTAGGAGAGGCAGTAATCTGGGGCAATGGGAAATGCGCATGCCCACAGACAGTTATTTAGCAAAATCTCTGAAAGTAAAAAGCAAGTTAGTCAAAGGACCAGTGGAAAAAGAAACTGTTCGATCCATTTGAATGTCGACTTAACAGTAAAGTATTTCATTCTTCATGTTTTTACTTGGTGTCTTGAAATAATCCCTTTTCTGTCTCCATATTCCCACTTAGACATTGTTCACAGACTTATTTATTTATGAAGTCTGAAGGTTAGTCCCTACCTGCTGAGACTAATTAGCCCCATTCTTTGTGTCCTACGCAATCCTGTCTGATTAAATGTACACATTTGTTTTACTTCTTTTCATGCTTCCTTTCACTCTACTTCTGCTTTACTGATTAATATTAAAGTTGTAAGTTGCAGTGATTTTTTTATTTCTATTTTGTCTGCATCTTTCCCTTTAGTATGCAAATTTCCATGTGAACTTTTTAATGTCTGAGAATCCGTGTTAGCCTTGTCGATCTCTGTACTATTATTTTTATTATTCTTTTTAGAGAAGACAGTTTAGTCGAAACCCCCAAAACTCTCTAAATATTGCATGACAAATTGGCTTTGTTTTGGAAACCCTATGTGCTGAACGGCCCTTGCTACGAGCAGCAGGTTAGATTTCCCGAGGAATGTTTGGATTATTTAGCACAGCCCGTCCCTCGCTCTCCAGCACCGGCTCCACGAGGCGATTCACCAATTCCCACCGAAATTACGGTCCTGCTCCCCCCGCTCCGTCCCTCGCCCGCCTCCAACTTCCCAATTGACTCGCCCATTGTTACAATTTGTCCCTGCTAGGAGCTCAATTTGTCTCCCCCTTCCCCTCCGCGCCGGAGCAGATGCCGCCCCCCGCACCCCCGGCCCCGCTCCCCGCCCCGCGCCGCTTTCGCTTCGCTTCGCTTTCCCCGGGGTGCTGTTTACGCCACCACCACCACAACTTTCCGCTTCTGAAGTCCGCGAGTCCTTGATTCTCCGGCCTGCCATGCTAATTAACTTCTTAGCAGTCACATTCCTTTTCCTCCTCCTCTTTTTTTTTTTTTTTTTTTTTTTTAACCGAAAAAAAAAAAAAAGAATAGTGTGCCTCGCTGCAATTTGGAAATATCTGATCTTCGGCGAGTGATCTCGCAGGTTTTAATCCTGCGTGTTGGAACCGTGATGAACGCAAGGAGCAAGTGCTGCTTAAAAAAAAAAAATATATAAAAATAATAAATAAAAGCAGGTTTTTACTATATTATTATGTTTATTACGATTGGAGTTTCTTAGCTCCGACGAGTGGCAAGAAAAAATGTGTTAACGGTTCTAAAAAACCCCCCAGCGCCCCACGGCCACACGTGCCCAAAGCCATACTCCGGGAGGACGGGGACCCGCGGCGATGCTCCGCTTCCTCGCGTTCAGCTCGGAAAAGTTCGTGCCTCCGCGGGCAGGGGCACCCGTTTGGCTGCTCCCCCCTCGCCCCCCCCCAAGCTCTGGAGCAGAGTGCATTTTTTTTTTTTTTAATTTAACATCAAATTTCCTTTTTTTTTTTTTTTTTTTTTCTTGCCCCCTCCCCTTGCTTGGTGCCCTGGCCCTCCCGCTGCCTGCCCCAAAGGCTCATTGTTACTTCGCCACTTCCCCCCCCCCCCCCCCCTTCCTCCTCCTCCTCTCCTCCTCCTCCTCCTCCCCAACCCTGTTTATTTATGCAGACGTCACCGGGGAGCCCCCGCCCCCTCCTGCATCTCATTAAGTGCCTGGTGTGTTTCTCGCTCCCTGTCAATAATCCCGGATCCCAGACTTCTCCGTTCCTCCGGATTTCGATCCCCCTTTTTCTAGCTGTCAATCAGCGCCGCCTTTGAACTGAAAAGCTCTCAGTCCAACTTCAACTCACTCAAACCCGAGCGGCACGGGCTCCCCATATCCGCGGCGGCTGCCCCCCCGTTACAGCTGACTTCTTTGGTTTGTTTGTTGCATTATTATTATTATTATTATATTTTTTTTTATCCCTCCCTTCCCCCCCCCCCCTCGACCCCCCTCCCCCCGGCTCCGTGGTTTATTACTGTTAATTTTTCGCGAGTGCGTGCGCGGGTGTGAGTGCGTGTGCGCGCCGTGCACGCCGACCAGCTCCCTGGAAGAAAGAAAGAGAAAATCCACAAGAAGGAAAGGAAGAAGCCTAAAGTCACTGGTGCAAAAGGAGCAAAGAAGAGACGTTTCCCTCCCCTCCTCCTCCCTCTTTTCCCCTCCCCAGGAGGAAAGAGAAGGGGAGAAAAAAAAAAAAACTTTCACCTTGGACTCTTCTTTTTTTTTTTTTTTTTTTTTTTTTGGTGCAAACTTTCCCCCCCCTCCCCTGGTCTTTTTTTTTTTTTTTCCTCCTTCCCCCCCTCCCCGTTCCCCCCTCTTTTTTTTTTTTTTTTTTTTTTTCTTTTTGTATCACCCCCCTTCCCCTTTTTGCAAAATTGCTGCTGGTGGGGTGAGCCAGGAGGAAAATGCCGCAGCTGAACGGCGGTGGAGGGGACGACCTGGGCGCCAACGATGAACTGATCTCTTTCAAAGACGAAGGGGAGCAGGAGGAGAAGATCTCGGAGAACTCCTCGGCGGAGAGGGATTTAGCTGATGTCAAGTCGTCTCTCGTCAATGAATCAGAAACGAATCAAAACAGCTCCTCGGACTCGGAGGTACGGGGGAAGCCCCCCGCGGGGCCGGGCGGGGGCCGCGCTGCGGGGCCGGGGGCGCCGGGTCCCGCTGCCGGCGGCGCCCAACTTTCCTCCGCGGCACCAACTTGTAACGATGCCTTCTGTTTTGTTCTCTCTTCCCCCGCTCTCCTTCCCCTTCCCACCTTCTCCCCGAACCTTTCCCTTTCATCCTACCCCCCCTTGAAAAAAAAAAAAAAAAAACAAAAAACAAAATCACCCCAAATTAAAAAAAAAACAAACAACAAATCCATACCCCCCCCTCCCAACCCGATCTCCCCGCTGCCGACCCCGGCCCGCTCCCAGGCGGAGCGGCGGCCCCCACCTCGCTCGGAAACTTTCAGAGATAAATCCCGAGAAAGTTTGGAGGAAGGTGAGTACGGCGGGCACGCAGCGCCCCGCTCCCCCCGACCCAACCCGGCCCGGCCCGGCGCCCGCCGCGCCGGGCTCTTCTTTTTGGGACACCCGCTAAAAAAAGTTTTTCCTCTCCCCCCCCCACCTTCCCCTTTATTTTTTTTTCCCCCCCTTGTCGCCCCCTTCCTTCCCCGCTCGTGTCTCCCCCGCCATGTTAGCTGCGAAGAGGCAAGATGGAGGGTTGTTTAAGGGCCCACCATACCCGGGTTATCCCTTTATAATGATCCCCGACCTCAGCAGCCCGTATCTGCCCAACGGCTCGCTCTCTCCGACGGCCAGAACGGTGAGTTGCCTTTTTCCTTCTCGGTGTCCCCCCCCCCCAATCTCCACTCCCCCCCCCGGTGCCCCATAGCCCCCCCATCCCGCTCCGCAAACTTTGCGAACTCGGCGGGAGGGGGTTGTTTACACTTCGCCATGTTTCTTTTTTCTTTCTTTTTTTTTTTTTTTTTTTTTCTTAATTACTATTCCTTTTTTTTTTTTTTTTTTTTTAGGGTTACTTTCAGTTTTGCGGGCACTTTGCTGGAGCTCCTCGTCACCTCCCCCTGCCGTGCGAGGTGGAGGGGAGGGTGGGGGGGGGGGCGAGGGGGCGAATAATAATAGTAAAAAAAAAAAAAAGCAACAAAAAGCAAAGCCCAATCCGGCCTCAAAAGTAAACTACAATTTTTTTTTTTTTAAAAAGTTGCTTTTTTTTTTTTTTTATGATGATGATGACTCCCCCCCCCCCCCCCCCCGCCGCCCCCTCCCCTCCGCAGGGGGGGGGACCCCCGAGGGCCGCTCCCCCCGGCCGGGCTCCCCGCGAGCTCCCCGCCGCCTCCTGCCCTCCTCCGCGGCGGCCGGGCCGGCTCCGGCTCCCCCCTCCCCTTTCCTCCCCCTTAACCCTCTCCTGCCCTCGGCCGGCCTGTGCGGGGAGCTCCCGGCTCCCTTCCCCTTCCCTTCCCATCCCGGCCCGGCCCGAGGGGGCTCCGGGGGCCGGGAGCCCGGCGGCGGCCGCGGGGAGCGGCCCGGGGCTGCTCCGGCTCTGGGGGTCTCGGGCCGGGGGGCGCGGGGCTGCGGCCTGGGGGGGAACCGCCTGGGCCAGGAGCCGGTACGGTCCCCCCCCAAAAAAAACCCCAAAGAGTCGAGCAGAATTGCTTTCTGCCAGCACGCTGGCAGAAACTGTGCTGAAAGCGTCTTTTCTTCGTTGTTTTCTTTCTTTTTTTCTCCGTGTTGTTTCCTTGGGTTTAATTAGTTTCTAAGCCAGGGCCGTGTGCCTGTGTGTGGGGGGAGCAGAGGGAGAGCCACTTCCAGCTCCAAGACCCCAGGGTCTTGGTAAACTTTGGGGTGTGCTGCTGGGGTTGTAGTCCCAGCTGTTTTACCGCTCTGCCCAGCCTGGTGCCATCAGCTGTGTGCTCTGCTCTGACAGCAGGTTCCTCGCGTGGAGCCTTCCCTTTCTAAAGAGTTTTCTTTTCGTTATTTTGTCCTCCCTGTTTTCTTAGCTGAAACTGTTAAATCCAGTGGGACTACAAATCGCTGCTCACTCCTGTCGGTGGGCTTAGGCTCGCTGGTTTGCTTCTTCTGGGGGTTTCTAAATCCGAAGTGTCCCCACCTTCCCCATGTGTGTTTATACACTTTTTTTTTTTGCCTTGTGGTAACACGAGATAGCGATTTACAATAATAGATCTACTGTTCGGGGGATGTTGAAGCCACGCTAATGACTGAGGGCTTGGACACCTCCAGTGTATCAGATCTACAAGTGTTTTAAAGCATTAAAATATTAAACATCGGGTCAGCCTTGTTTCCACTTAGCCAAACGTCAGCAGAGCAGCTCGGTGAATGCGGAGTGACAGAGATGTAAGGGAGATTTTCTGACTTTGCCTGAGTTTGGCATGTGGCAGGGCTTCGTTTTGGTAGCCTGCGAGGCTCCTCTGGCAAGGAGGTGATTTCTGGGACAGTAGCACAGGGGTAACTGCAGTTTGCAATTGTAATGATGGGGAGGGGAATCCAGGGGCTGGGTGCATTATATTTTTCCTTTTGAATCCGGTCACCCCTATGTATATGGATGATAGTGATAAACTCCAAAATCTCAAAGCACTAGGATCCAGATGGCAAAGCAATCTTTGTCACAAATTACTTTGTTACAAATTGTGAGCTTTGGCTTCCTTTTTTTTTTTTTTTTTTCCCCCTCTCTTCTTTTTTGCCTGAAATGCATCCCCCTCTTCCAAGTCTAGGTTAATAGGAAGAACGCCTCGGCTTCTTTTTCTTTAAGCATTTTTCTTACAACAGCTATAGTTTTTGATTTTTTTCCCCTTCTTTTTGCTCGTTACCTTTATTAGATCCTTTTTCCCTTAGCATGTAAAGACAGGATCCTTCAGCAGTTAGCTTGCCTGGAAATATTCTTCCTCCCCTTGCTCCCCCACAGTTAAAAAGGCTTCCATAGGAATGTCGTGTTTGTGTGAATTAAAGGTACTGTACAAAAGATGACACATTGGTTTATTGTTGGTATAGCAGGTGGCCTTCTTCTGTTATCAGATGGGTTCTGAAAGGATATTTCCACACTCAATAGGCAATTTTCTTATTTCCACATCCAGGCTCCAGCAACCTTCTCTCATCTTCTTAACCTTATTCTTTCACATTCTCTGTGCTTATTTGTTTGCCGACAACTTAATTGTAGCCTAGAAAAATTAAAGTTATTTATTTAGGCCTGAGAGCAGAATGTTATGAAGATTAAGCGGGATAGCAGTTGTCTGTCACACTGTTTTTAGGTGGATTCTGGTTCTGTGCTGTGCCAGTTTTAATTTCCAGACAAACTAGATCGTTCTCTGTCCTGTTTTTTTTAAATACATATTGAAAAGGTAGAGATAATTCTGCATAATTTTGAATTTTATTTTTATTTATGTCGTTTTTTCAGAAGCCATATCTGTCGAGTTGTAGAGCATGTAAGATAAAGAGGTGATGCAGATATGTAGCAAAACTGCTTTTCCTTTCCTTTTGCTGTTGTAGAAAACCTAAAAGGTTTGTGGGTGTGGTTCTTTTCATGGATTTTTGGGGTATGGTTTTTATTTGGGGGGTGTAGTAGGATTATTGCTTTTTTGTTGTCGTTGTTTGTTAATGTACCTGTAATTGTCTGTTCAAGAGCAAACTCGGGGACAGCAATTTCTGCATTACTGCCACAAGAATGTATGAAATATCGTGAAATCTGCTTATGATGAATAATATATTATCTCAATAATAATGTTTTACTTGCTGAAAACTCTCGATAAAGCTTAATAGGAATAATTTTATTTTTAGAAGATAAGGATTTTTTTGTGTGTGTTACTCTGGCTTTTGACGGAATACTGTGGATTGCTTTTAAGACTAGATGTGTATGTGGAGGTCTGGCCACGCAGTAATGAAGCAGTGCATCTGAGATGCCAGTTTCATACCCATGCTTGCAGAGGGACTGGGGTAGCTGCCTGCTAGGGATAATAAAGGAAACTGTTTTCATTTCAGAGTTGGAAATGAAGAAGTGGTGTGTTTAATTTTTATCCTAATTTTAGAGCTTGGTTAACGCATTTTGGTGAGCAAATAGATGTGTTGTGACTTGAGAAAACCCTGCTGGCAGATGCCTTAGTTTTGCTAGTGCTGTTGCATCTTCCTTTCCCCTAAATTGTTGCTTGCTAAGTGAGACTGTAGGAATAAGCTTGCATTTGGTCCTGAAGTTTGTGAGTTTGGAATAGCTGTAGGAGAGAGCAGCCCCCTCGCTCGGATTTGTAGGTTCAGGAAGAAACTTTTTTCTTTAACTGGCTTGAAAAATGGATGTTTTCCTTTATCTGCTGAATGAAACAACATAATCCTTGCTAATACAAAAGCTGTAGACCCAGGAGTGTGAAGGGTTAATGGTGGTCCTTTTTTTTCCTCCCTCCAATTGTTTTGACAACACTTTTCAAAGTGTGACATTCCAAGCCCTTGCAATACAATGTAATATTACTGTAATTACACAGGTCATTACATTTTAAATAGAGAACAATAAAATGCTTATCGCGCTGAAAAAGAACAGGTGTTCTTGCCCTTCTTTGGTATTTATGCTAATTGTTTTTCATCTCCTTCAGAAATATTTATGGCTGGCATGTTAAGATTTTGGTCTCGATGTGACAATATTAATTCTTTACTAATCTTTAGGGTTGAGGTTTAATGTCTGCAGTATGGATTATGGTATTAACATCCACCAACTAGTTTAATAATGTAGGTACAACTTAATATGTCAGCACTTTAGTACTTTATGATACGTAGCTATTCAATGGAGACTGAGTTATTCACTTTTTTTTTTCCTAAAAAAAAATTGAATAGGCATGCTTTTAATAAAGTTTCTGGACTTGTGCAAAGACAAGCTATTAAATAAGAACTGATGATCCTGTGGCATAAATCAAATGGAACCTGCATAAAGAAACTTTCCTCATGCTTAATTAGGTAGATTGCTGAATCACTCTGCTATAGCATTAGCATAGCTGGTATACAATGGCAAACAGACTGGGTCTGTTAACTTATTTTCAGTAAAGAATCTGATTTACTTTTAATTCTCTCTCTTTTTTTTTTTTTTTTTTTTCCTCTTCTGTTTTTCTTCTCTGATAAGGCTTCATTCCGGTGCAAACACTGCATTGCTGAGTCAATCAGCTTCTCTTTAGGGGGCTATGAAAATTAGTTAGAGAAAAGTTTCATGTTTCTAGGACCTTGCAAAACAATATAATGCAGCACTGTTACTGGAGTGTACAGGATAATTGCAGGACTGCACTTCATTAAAAATAATATTTGCTTTGGAAATCGAACAATTTTAATAGCTGCACCAGTGGCTGATCTATACTGGAGAAAAAAAAAAATACAGTAGATGCCTTTCCAGGTTTTTTTAATGCATTCACACATGGATTGATGATGTTGAGTGGTTTTTTTTTCTTCCTCCTTCCTCTTAGTTTTTTGTCCAAGCAAATATGTGCTGATTCGTCAGTTGAAGGCAGGGAGGGGGGATATGTCACAGCTTTCATTGGAGCTTGTAAACCAGAATGTAGGTAAAAATGTTTTAAATTTGTCAGACTTTAAAGACTGGGCCCCAAAATCAGATAAAAAAAAAAAAAAAAAAAAGTGGTGCAGAGAAAAAGGACAGCTGCAGATTTTTTGTGTGGACGTGTGTTTCTGTACCATGACTAAAAACTCTGAGGACCTTTCCCCAGCTGTCTGGGAGTTATGTGGAAGTTGGATTATTGGCAGTTAAGCATGAGACAACCTGGATTTAGCAAATGCTCTCCTGCACAGGAAGTCGATGACATTATACTGGGGGAAGGGAGCGGATCCTGCTCCAGGCAAGGCTGGGGAGAGAGCCTGCTCCCCCCTCCAGGGCAGCCAAAAAGGAGAGCTTGCAATAGCCAGGGGTAAATGGAAAAGAGGTGGCTTTTGTTTTTTTCTTTTTCTTTTTCTTTTTTTTTTTCTTTCTTTTTTCCTCTTTTCCAGGGGTTTGGGTGAAATCAGATCCCTGCTCCCACACCGGAGCTGCTGTGGGAACTTGTGCTTGGGGCGCTTGGGAGGTTTGGGGGGAAGTTTCAAGCCCTGCTCCCCCGCACCTCCTCTGGCTGCCGCCTCGCAAATATGTACCTAAGCCTTCAACTTTGACTTCTAATTGGGCGCATTTGTGAAGGAAATGGTTAATTTTACAACCAAAGGCAAACTTGCACCTCGACAGGTCTGCTGAAAGAAATGTGCCACAGTCGTTTGCTGGCAAGCACCGCAGGGTCATAAATCCACGGGGTTTATTTACAGCCTATAACACTTATGAATGTTAAGATATTTGACGCCACGCTGGCCTTATAATATCCAAGGTCCACAGACACTGGCAGTGGGTCAAATTTCTTTCACTAATTATAAGCAATGAGAGATGGAGTGTGGTGCTGGGGGGGGGAGAGATGGAAATCCTGTCTCTCCCCACCCAAAAGCGCAGAATTATTCGTGCTCCTCCTCCCAAGTGCTGGTTTATGTTTGTGCTTTTTACGTGGGCTCCGAAGTTTATAATTAACGCTTGCAGTGCCGGAGGGGCTGGCTCAGCCTGGAGAAGTGAGCGCAGCCCTGTCCCTTGCTGAGGTCTTAGCAGAATCGTGCTTGTGTCGGTATCTAGGAAATACTGCAAGCCTTTAAAGAAGGGTGACACCTGGAAGTGTCCTGTGATTTTCTTACATCCCACTGAGCCACGCAGGGTTGGGGGGGGGAGGGGAGCCATCAGGTTTAACGTGAAAGGTGGATGCTCGGGAATGCAGGCAGTTGCTTGGTGGGTTTTGTTTGTGCATGTGTAAAACAGGGATCTTACACTGCCCACACGAGGGGAGGGCACACAACGATGGATTGACGGGGGGGCAGCCCTGGGGAGCAGCCTGGTGCCCTGCTGGAGGGCAACGCCTGGGGCGTGCGGGGTCTGCGAGGGGGTGCCGGGGGGGAGCAGCGAAGCCAGAGGCCGCCGGGGAGTGCTCGGAGGACAAAGGAAGAACATGGGAGGGAGCGCCAGGAGAAATCCCAGAAACTTGGGGCGGAGGGAACAACGTTTTTTGAGTGGTTGGAGGGGAAGCGAAGCTTGGGGCCTGGGGGCTGGCTCCTCGGCGTGAGGGAAGCGAGGGGCCCAGGGAGCGAGGCAGCGCGCTCCCCGCTGAACGTGCTTCCCTCGAGTGGACGGCTGGGGCTGACGTGCTGCTGTCTTGTCTGTGCCGTGCGTGTGCGTGTTAACACGGTAATGTGATTACTCAAATGTGCCTAGGTAGTACTCCGAGCTTTAATTTCTTCAGCAGTTTATTTCGGTTTCCCTGTAGGTTATGGCCGCGCTCGGATGCTGATTGAAGAAAAACGCAGGGTTACGTGTGTGGCTCCTTTGCCCATATGTTTTTTTCTTCTGGTGGTCGTGTAAAACCTGACTGGAAAAAAAAATAAAAAAAAATAAAATGAGGGGGCTGTCAATGGGGCCCTTCCACAAGTAACTGTACAGTTTTGTTGAAGGTTTTATGCATTTTCCTAATCAATGGAATGCTGTGAGTTATTGGCCCCCGGGGACAGATCTGAATCCCTTACCACCGGCGTGCAGAGCTGGGGCAGTGTTGGCCCTTCGTAGCAGGTTATCAGCAGTGATGTCCCCGTTGTCCCACCACGTTTCCCACCCCCTCCCTCTGGCCCAATTCCTTTTGCCAAAACCTGCCCATGCTCCCCCCTTTGTTTTCAGCAGGCAAAAGCCTCGACCCGTGCTCTTCTGGGGTCACACGCAGGCAACTGGGCAGTGCCGAATGAGTTAAGTTGCTGGCTGAAGTTTGGCTTCATGAAACTAAATTTGAGGCCTGGTAGGCATTAGCAGGGCACAGCACATTTACAGAGCTTAATTAGTACGAACTGTAATTGTTCATGGTCTGCCAGAAGGAGTAATGTTCAGGAAAAGTGGAGTCGTTCTTCTGCAGTCTTCAGTTTTAAAACGATAAATCACTTGCATATTTGTGCAGTGATTCAAATGGAGCTGAGACCTCTCCATCTCAACATGTGGTAAATTGTAAAGTCAATGAATTGCAGATGTAGGGTACAGCAGATTCTCTAAGAAAATGTGGAATGAATGGGGAAGGGTGCTGCTATAAATACTTACTGAGAAGATAACTGGGTTTCTGCTTGCTGCGCCAATTATGATGTACTAAAGATATTAGCAATTTTGTTTTAATGTATTTATTTTAAATTTCTTTAAACTAAATATAGGGGTACCGCGTTACTTCACTTAGTGAGTTTTTTTTTTTAATGATCCAGGACAATGGGTTTCATATGGAAGTGCACGTGATGGCCATATTAATACAAATTAATTCATTACGAGTAATATTGTAGCTGTTCCTGGAGGAGTGTGTGATGATGGGACACTTTAAAGCGTGGGTGCAGCAGCTTGTGAGATACGTTGTGGTAGAGGATGCTTTATATTCTAGTAGGGGGGAATACTGGGAATATTCGACGTCTGACTGTGGTGTTCTGTATCTGCCTATAATTCCTTCCAACTTGAGAGAGAGACTTTCTGGGTGCGTTAATCTGACAGCCTAGAGCCTATTTCAAAAAGGAGGAAAAAAAAAATACCCACAAACAAAACTACACTATACAGATTAACATCGTAAATGCTGTGTATTGTTTTTTTTTGAATCCGGAGAATGTGTGTCACTCTAACTGCTGTGAAATCTTGTCTTCCTTGGGCTTGGTCCAAGGTCCATTGAAGTCAGTGGAAAAAAGACTTCTATTAATAACGAAGGGCTTTGGATCAGGCCCCGTGTGTCTTGAACCAATGGCCAATTTCTTCAAAAGTGGATAAAGGTATTGAAAAAGCCGAACTAAACTAAACGTCACATTGATATATTGCTTCTTCTGCAGCGTCCTTCGCTCATGAAGAGGAGAAAAAAAAAAAAAGCTGTTTCCGATGGTACTTTCTTAAATGAGCTCCTGCTTCTGCAGTATCTGACTTTCCCACAGCAGCGCACAGCATCCTGGCAGGATCAGGATTTGGTCTGAGGCTGTGTTGCATGTCAATACTGCTTTTCTAATATGAGTAGGTGGATTTGTATGGAAGTTGTAAAAGTTAATGATTGTTCTCTGACTCATATGCTGCTGGTTTCAGCAAAGGGAAAACGATGACAGTGAAATGATAGGAATTGTAGGAGACAAGTAGGCTTTGGTGAGCAGAGAATGTCTTTGTGTTTAAAATGCTCTTGCTGAAGGAAGTATGAGGAGGGAGAAGATGTGGGGCCAGCTTCTGGCTGTGGTCAGGTGTCTGGGTACTGGAGGCCAGCAGGTATCCAGCCAGGAAGCGAAGCTGAATTCAGGAGGGACCCTCTGATGCTGAAGGTCCCATAACCATTTTGTTAGTCCTCCTGACACAGTTAGTCCTGACTAACTGTTTTCCCCTCTCAGCAGAACAGGTTTTAATGCCCTAGGCTCCGTGGGAAGTATGATGGCATGCTTAGCGGCTACCAAGCATGAATATATAATTGTGCATGAGCAGTATCTATCTCACAGTTTGTAGGGCTCTCCAGATATCTGTGGTGCGAAAGGTGCTGGATACAACAAAATCTGGCTTGGCTTTTTAATTCACTAGTGGTGGTGCTGCAGCTGAGACACCCAAAACCAACCAAACCAAAAACAAAACAAAACAAAAACACTTCCCCCCAAAAAGTGTGGGAAGGAATATTTAGAAAATACTGAACTGAAATTACTGCAAATGGGACTTTCTGGGAAATAGAGATTCTTAGATGTTGATACAGTGGTAACAACCCCTCCTATTTTAGGAAAAGGAAAAGTAGCCCAAGAAAAGGTGGGGACTCCAAAGTCCTCTGCAGGAGTCAGTGACTCCTTAAATAATTATCAGGAAGAGTCAAGAGGTTACAGGCTTTGCTATTCTAGAGACAAGTCACTGCATTGATTTCTGTTTTTAACTGATGCAAATATTTAATAAAGGTTCTCTTGGAACTACTTTAAACCCTAGCCTGAATAATTTTAACTTGGTTAAACCAGTGAACTGGTTTGGGAGCATACACAGTAAGAGGTTTGCATTGGCTTAATTAGATTTAAGAGATTTATAAAACCAGGGCCGCTATTCTGACATAGGCGAGGTCTGGAACATGGCATATAGTCGCTGTACTGGTCTGTGCCCAGGCTCAACAGACTGCTATAGAAATTACGCTATTATAAATGTTTGGCAATATTAAAGAATCCAAGGGAAGGTATGACCTTGAATGCATGTATCAGAAGAATAAAACAGCAGTCAGTGTTTCTACCTTTGTTTTCACTGAGACATTGGCAAGGAGATCTTCTCCCTTTGAAAGGAGTTACAGATTATAGTTCTGTGTCTGGAAGTCAAGTTTTTGAGATTTTTATTATTATTATTTTTAACTGAATGCCTTAGTTTACTTCTGATCCCTGTTATATTCCCCTACGGGCTTTTTCTTAGTTCTTAAACTACATCATAAAATGTAGATTAAAACGTGTATGTGTTCATTTCAAAAAAAAAAAAAAAAAAAAAGTCTTTACAGGAGCTAGTCACAAACCGAACTTCTGTACTGCTCACAAAACCGCTATGTAAAGAATATCCATAGAGCTTATTTTGTCTGGATAGCAGCTAAATACTTTTACAATCCCCAGGGTTGTTAAAGGCCGAATGCCTGGTATACGTAGTAAGTTTATTTTCCATTGAAATCTGTTGCTCAACTACAATATGTGAAAGTGCTTTCATGTCATTTCATGTTTATGAAATTAAAAACTGAAAATTAGGACCTGGGTGGTTGTAAAGGGGACTGGGAATGTCGCAGAGCTGCTGCTGTGTCTGAAGCGTGGTTATCTGGCGGGTTGCATGTGCACATCTGTGTATATGCATGTGATGTATATTATTTGTGAACGTATACTCAAGTTATCAGGTGTCTATTCAATTTTAATTGACAATATGAGATTCCTGTGGTTACTCTGTGCACAGATTGCCTTGGGGCTCTACAGGGTTTGTGGGAAGAAAAGCCTTGACAAGTTTCCATTAAGCTCTGAATCAGGCAATTGGAAAAGAGGAGAATGAAAAGAGCTGAAAAGAGGGACAACTTGTTAGTGTTGCATTCTGTGCTTGCAACGAGAAACCTCTTTTAGACAAGAGTGGTTCTCAGGCCAAGAATTTCAAACTCGCGGAGAAACCTGTCCAGAACACAAAAGTTGTTTGAACGGGGTGCAGAATTGTCACAGTAATTAGAGCAATCTCCGTTTACTGAGTGGCAGCCTTTATAAAGGACAGGGGATAAAGGGTTCAAATTCATCTTTCTCTCTGTGATTCACTTCTGATGAACTGCCTCTGTGTATGTATGTGTATATGAAGGAGTGTGTGTGTGTGGCCACATTTTCAGCTACTCATCGTTAGATTGCCCTTGTTTTAAAAGAACAAGGACTTGTGGTTTTTCTGCTTGCCTCGAATGACACTTTCAGACTTTTTAAAATTTATTTTCTATTAGTGCTTTAATTTGATGTATAAAAATAAGATGATGCTTTTAGAATCATGCTTGTGCTGTGGTGGAGGGGGAACCCCGAATATTTCTTAGTCTGTTTCTTGCATCTTTGACTCTCAGGAGTGGTCCCCTTTATTTTAATAGGATTACTTGTGGAAGCAAGAACAGTAGATGAATAAGGCTCGGACCCTTAAAGTTTATCCTCTTGCCACTGCAAGGTCTGTCCAGAACTACTGAATCAGCTGGAGTTTTGCCATTGCTCTTATTAGGAGAAGGATCAGGCCCACGGATTACATGAGACTGGGTCTTGTGAACAAGCCAAGTAAAACTGTAAAAATCACAGTCATTGCTGTGTGCGTTGCAGAAGTGTCTGGAGGCCTTGACGTGGGCTCCTCTTGGTCAGATGCTATACAGAGAAAAATGGGAGCGCATTAACGAGTTAGCAGCATGGACATCCTCACTGGAGGAAGAAAATGTGACTGCTAAATTTCCTGCAAGACTTTACTTCTAAAGAACAGAAAATATTAAGCACTTTGATTATTTTTTCAATAATTGTCCTGAGTGCAAAGTTGGTCATTTTGATGTCTATTTGCCAAGCTGTTTAGGCTGAGTGATTGCCTTTTATTTATTGTCCCCCATATAATCTAGGATCTCCTTTGTGAAGTCTGGGAGGTAGTCACCTTGGCTATTCTGCTTAATCACTCAGCCAGTGTTGTGTTTGTGCCCTATATTATCCTTACATCTAAATGCTGGGAGAGAGGAGCCCTTAAGGCTGATGTCTTTTGTTCTGCCGTGTGTTGCTCTGTATTGCCTTGCCCCCAAGGCCTGTGGCATAGCTGGTTAGGTGCTGTGCTGGGCCCCAGCGAATGCTGAATGTTTAATTCCTGGCCCCCATCTTCTCCCATGGAGACCTGGGATCAGCCGGCTTCTGCACAGGTTCCTGAAAACGGACCAGAGGAAAAAAGGAGGTCTTGCTACTGGTTACAGAAGCAGTTGAAGCTAATAAATACTCATTGCCGTGAAAGTTGTAGCTCTGAGGTCATGTGCAGTTTTTGTACGCACGTCATTCTTTCCCTCTCCACCCCCCACCCCCCGACTATTTTCCACTAGATGATGGTGAATTTGGCCAGATCTCTGTTCTATTTTAGCAAAAATAAAAAAAAATAAAAAAAATCAGATTTATTTTTCATAGGATTGGCCCCTAGCATGCAAAAGCTGTGGAAAAATTGCTCGTCTTTTGTGTTTGCATTGCAAAAATGCCTACTTACATTCAGCAAAGTACACAAAGTGCTTCCTCAGAGCGGGCGCTCCTTTAGCTGACTTGTGTTGTCCCTGAGCTTGGTGTGGGAATAGGGGAGGGTTTTCTGAACACCCAGAGCTCTCCTTGTACGCGCAGGGAGGAATGAGGAGATGAGGATTTTCCTGGCAGTGATGCTGAATCGCTTGTACAGTGCTGGAGCATAGAGTCAAGTCTGTATGTTGGACGATGTCACGGTCAGGTTGAACAATGTCTCCATTTTTTTGAGATGATGCTATTTCATCTAAGCCATTGATGGCTTGCAGACCAGTTGTGATGTCTGCCATCCTGAAAGAGTACCCAGTGTGGTACTAATTGTACCAGGACTAATTGTTGATTAGAATGTATGCGTTGCAAATTATGGACCTCTCTTGGACATGGCTTTTTCAGTCCGATCCCTTGTGCATTATTTTCTCAGCTGGTAATTAATTTCTCAGTTTGGTAATTTGTCAGTAACTGGCATCTCTTCAGTAATGAGTGCTCTGTAGTAATTCTGCATCACTAAGGAGTAATTGCTGGCCCTAGAAAGTCACTGATCTCTTTCATTTGCCAGCCGGATAACCTTCCTTTCAGGCTGTTGTGACCAAGTTAGCTGTAGCAACAAACCCTAAGTATATCTCCAGCCCATGTCCTGGCTGCAGCTTGGTTCATGGAGAGAGAGGGCTGGTTTTCAGGCGTGGTCTGAAGCAGTAGCTTAGATGACAGCAGAAAGCTCTCATTTGATTTCCCAGCTATGTGTGTAGTTGGGAAACACACCACTCGGCCTGGAGATGTGATCATTGAGTTCAGGCAGAGATGTGGAGCAGGTGATGCCCTCATCCTCTTGCTTGATGTTTCCTCAGGCCTGCTTCCCTGCCTAGCCCCATCTTGCTCTTCTGCCTAACTCTGGGCTTGCTTCTGGATGTGTTGGTAAGGGTTTTGAGGTGCTTTCCTTCCTGGGAGCTGGTGGTGCAGGTGTGGACCCTGGTCCCCCTTGGCCTTCCAAGGGGTCGCCCCTCTCAGCCCAGCTGGGTCTGTGCACGTCTGGGCTTGTAGGGTTGTGGCCTAAATCTGTGGTCTCAAGGGGGAGCTGACCAAGTTTATTTTGGAAACAAAATATTTGGTGAAGCAGGAAGTCAACTGCAGAGAACACAGTGAAGATAGTGTAAATTTGAAGCAAAAGTCTTTCATTTATGGTCCCTGCTACTGCTCTGATTTGTGATCTAAGTAGAAAAACTGCAGTTCTTGGAAGTCTCACGAGTTGCCTGTCAGCATCTGCACATGCCTAAATGCTGTTTAAATTTAGTTTTGTTTTTACTGCTACTTGAACATATTAGCTAATGCCACAAGGAGTGAGTTGAATTCTCACTTTTTTTTTTTCCCCTGCTGTTGGAATTGTTTGTTAAATTCCAATTACGGGGCTTGTTCAACACCTGTACAAACCCACAGCCATTGTTAAGGGAATAATTTGAAGACAATGGGGTTAACACAGGTGTACACAAGTACAGAATTTGGATTGCAAAGTCTCGTTATTACTCTGTGTGCATAAGAAAGAGAAGGAAAGAATTCAGCTTAATTTTCAGATCCCAGATATAATTTGTAGGACAAGTGTTTGGAAGAAGGGTAACTGAGGAGGGGAAGAAATGTCTGAACGTGTTCAGACATGGCACTGAATGCATATGAAATGGAAAGTTAAAAGGAAATAAACATTACACTCCTCTTTCCTCCCTACCTCACCCTCATACCTCTTTCATGGAGTCACTTTTCAAGGTATAGCTACGTGAAGCTGGTTGGAAGTAATCTTCTTGCATACTACTTGCCTTCAAATTGGTTGCACCTAAACCTGAAAGTTTGCATGGAACTGAGGTAGCAGGGCAATGTGCTGCTTTGTGGTGCCAACAGCCACCAACCCCAATTGTATCCCAATAGTCAGCAAGTGGCACGAGGTGTGCTCTGTTTGGCAGGGGCAAAATCAAGGGATTTGGGCAGTGTGACTCTAAGACTTATTTTTCTTTGAAGCTGGATGTGTGTAGTCTCCTAGGGTGACCTGCTATCTCATGCCACCAGAGTAACCCTCTTAGGATTGTAAGAACGTTTGTAAAAGTCAAGAGGATCAAATCATGGAATTTGTAGCATGTCTCCTTCTGCTTTTCTTTTGTGTTGATATGCAGACTTACAGATTTGTGTAACTTTGTGAATAACTAGCAGTGGGTCATCTTCCTTTGGGGGATTCCAGTAAGGGCTAGAAGAGGTACAAGCAGACTGAAAGCCCAGGTCCACATCCCCACTGTCACAAGTGGTTGTCACTTGTGATCAGTTTCTCTTGCAGTTTCATCTTTGGTTTCTTTCCTGCTTATGGGAGTTCCTCCAGGCAAGGATGCAAACTTTGTTATCTTAAGTACTCTGTGCATTTGGGGTGCAGCAGAATAATAAGTAGCAATAATTATTAGCGGTTAGATAAACTGATCTGAAAGTGTATCCTTTCAGTGATTTGCCTGTTCGAACTAATCTTCACTGCTACAAATAGGTTTGGTATTTGGCATTTAAGTTTATGTAGGAGGGGAGAAAAAGGCCATTGCCTGTGAAATTGTTTAAAAGTTACTTGCTGTTCTTTTCCAACGAGTAATTACTCAGCTGAGTAGCATGACAGGAGGCTCAGGTATGGAACTGCTTGATCAAGGCGGGAATGAGTAGTTCCCCATCTTGCTTATGCACCAGTGTAATTGTAATTGTGCCTGTACATGTGTGCAGGGGAAGGTCAGTTATCTTCCAGGTCAGGGAGAAGCAATCAGTTGTATGTTAAGCATTAATTTAGGATTATGGAAAGAAGCATGTATTACTGATTTGAGGCTGTTCCAGAAGGTTGCTAAAAAGAATTCTTCAACGAATGAGGTTTCACAGTTTGGGCCATGGGTGATGCATAGTTTTCTCTTTGGTGGGCAGCGTGACATTCTCCTGTCCAAGAGTGTAGTTCCACTAAGATAGGAAATAGTGGTTGTCCTAACACATTAAGTAGATTAACCTTCTCAATTGCAGCCTGAGGTGCACATTTTTCTGGCAGGTGGTGAAGTTAGTGGTTCTTTGCCTTTTCACTTGTGTAGATCTCATTGAAACAAAGAAACCTAATGGGTGAAAGACTTAATTTTCTCCCTCTACTTGGTTAGTAATTTTTAACAGATAATATTTTGACTTTTGGAAGTAGCGCATACACTTTGCACTAGTGGGTGATGAAATTGGCATTGGTATGACTTTTCCTCACTTTGTTTACTGATGTAGATTGTAACAGTTCGCTTGCACCAGTTTCTATTGTTTGGTTACTGTATCAGCAGCACTATCTGCCTGCCTGCCTTGGAAACTTGTATGGGACAGGCTGCATATGGGACAGTCAGTATAAGTACCATATGTTTTATATGATTTGTTGGATAACAGCTGTATTGGGTAAATTATTGTGGAGTTCATTGGAGACCCCTTTTGTGCAACTAAATAACTCCTCTCTGTTAAGGTGTAAAGCAGTTCATTTATCAGGGAAGGTGGGCAGCACCTGGCATCTTGTTCTCTGTGATCCCAGCAAAGACCTGGGTCCTGTTCTAGCTGATTCTAAGCTGGGTTTAGGGCCAAAAGCAGCTGAATGTGGCTGCATGATGAATGATCTTACTGTGCTGAAAAAAGCCAAGAACGGATGTCCTATTAGATGATTCCTATTAAATGATGAAGCCAGAGGAGCAGTTAACATCTGGTGTTGTTTGAATGCTTTTACAACTTGAGGGAGAATTGCCCACCCAAACTGACTTCAAGTTTCATTTGTACTTCTATGTGTGCAAAATTTGACAGATGGAGATGTTCACCCAAGAATTTGCAGTACATGGCTTTAAGCAAATGAACTCATCTGTGTAGTTATGGATGGGTACCAAAATCCTGGAACAGTTAAAAATGGGAGAGGAAGTACATATGAACTAAAATAGGACTGACTTTTGTTAGTGATTTTTTCTTTGTATGGCTTAATAGCTACAGATTTATGAAGATATAATTAGCTACTTTCAAGGTAACAATCAATTTTTAACATAAAGCTCTCTTTAAAAGCTTCAGTAAATGTTTGCAATTTTTTTTTTTTGTGTAGCACTGAAACACTTTGGAAGCCCTGAAAATACTTAAATGGATCTGATGGTGAACCAGAGATTTGGTGTACAAATCTGGAAGAGGTTGATGGGGAAACTCTTAAATACCTATTTTCTATCTACATATAGGCACATGTACATATTTAATATATATACTTTTTTCTTACCCCCCCCAGATTTGAGGCTGTGCCAGCATTTGAGAATCAAGTGCCTTTTTCCCCCCTTTCTGTCATTTAGGAAGGATCTTTATTTTTAAGGGAGGACCTGTCTGTTTGTATGAGAGAATATCACTGCCATTAGGTGCCCTGCTTAGTGGTCACCCTTTGTATGAACATGCCAGGTGATTTTCTCGAAGTGACCTAGTATTAAATCATTAAAGACATCCCTTGCAGCATTGCTTGGTGATCTAAAGCCACAGGCATCGCTATGACCAGGTAGTGTTGTTGTTCTTCTGGCTAACAGTTGTGAAGACTGACAGTCGTATGGGAGAATGGAGACATTTCTTAAATAAGTAATGTATGTAATGCCTCACATGTGGATTCTTTTGAATCCATGGCAAACGGGCCTGTACTCCTCCAAAGCCCTTCTTCAGCTGCAGAATTATAAAAGGTGTGATCCAGTGGGAGCTGGGACTCTAAAAGTAGTGGCCGAATTTCTTCTGAGAGTTGTGTGATGCACAGAGGTGTAGCAAAACTGATTTTGTGCTGGCTGACAGGTTAACACTGCTCAGGTGATGATATGGCCATATAGGATTACATGTGATACTCGCATGCCCTCCTTTCTGAAGTATTCTTTGTGCTCATGATGATTCACAGTGGTTTGTGATGCAGTGGGGAGGTCCTTGCTGGGAATATCCTGCTCAACTCTCCGGTGTACTCCTTGACATTATTTCTTGAACAAATGTGGGCCAGTAAGCAAAAATGTATATGCCCTGGGTGCGTCCTGCTCTGAGGGAGTGTCCAGGAAGAAACGTCATCGACCTGTGGAAGTGGACTGCTACGCAGGCCGAATTCCCACCTCAAGTCACAGTGCAGACACAACCCTTTAAGAAAGGTCCCGATGAGGGCCTATGATATTTAAATATGCCCATGGTAACTTAATCAGCTGCCACCCACTACTCAGCTTCTAAGCTGATCCTAAAATAACCTTTGGTAGCATGACACATGCGAAGCTTCCCTCCCCTCTGGTTTAATCTCCTGTATACAGCCCCAGTATAATGTTTATATGACTGTCATAAGGAAGACTCTGTAGGTGTATCCAGGCCGTTTATGAGAGCATGACACGACATCAGTTTCTACATTTAACTCTCTGGTCCTTGACGTTTTCTTCTCTGCCATGCTTTTGGTTTTGAAATGAGGAAAAGTGGTGTGGAGCAGCTGTGTCTTGTCGAAGGGCTGTAAGCTTCCACTTTCCCAACTTACTGAGTGCTCGATGTCCTTTGTAAGGACACATGATTTGGACTTTCCGTGTTCCTCCTCCCTTCCCCTACTGATGTTTCACAAGAACAACAAACCATGAATGGACGTTAATGGCTCCATGCATAGATATATATAGGCTGGCTGGTTGGTTGCTAAGAAGATTTTATTGGCATAAATTTGGAATATTTACAAGTGGCAAACTCACTGGTGAGATTATGAAGGCCAGACGAAATGAGCTATGACGGGCATTTATAACGCCTTCAGACAACCAGTCTTTTTGTGGCAAAGGGGGGTTGTGTGTGTGTGCATGCATACACATCCATACGTATATTTAAAATGTGGATCTGTATCTATGCCTTTCTTTCTCTGAAATACCAAAATAGCATTAATAATATTTGTGTTGCCTGCTGTCCATAAAACACACACATCCTGGGGTGATATGGATGCTGTAGTGTGACTGCGGTATGAGGATATCTCTAGTCAAAGTGACTTTGGTGAAGTGACGTTCCTAGACGGCTGGTCACGCCCGTCTGAAGATACTGAGGGAGTGTTTGTAGCTGTTGGCTTTCTCGGGTGCTTTGCTAGGGTCCAAAAGGCGGCCTCCCTCAGCTGGTGGTGGAATGCAGCTTCCTGGGCCAGCCCTGGTAATGCCTCAGACTCTCAGTGCTCACAGAGGGCACACAACAAATATCACTTAAAGTCCTTGATTTTCTATGGCCAACACCTTAAGGGGGAAGAGGAGAAGGGGAGGACAATGGAAGAGTGGAGAGTGAGAAAATGCCCTTTTGTAGTGGATCTAAACAAAACAATATCCAAGAAACACTGGCGGTTTGAAAACTGTTTTTGTGTTTTAGAAGTAGTCCCAGCTGAGAGACATTGCTGAGCAGAGTTCAGGCAAGGAGGCCAAAGGTGCAGCATAAATTTAGTTTGTCAGATTGTTGCTGAAATAAATGAGCATTATTCCTTGGAATAATCATAACTGCCCATATGGCATAAATAAAGTCATGATGTGGTCTCACAAAATACATGGTGGCTTGTACTCATTGTGCCTTCTGACCTGGAAGTAGAAAAGGGTGTAATCCTGTTCCAATAATAATCAATGAGCCTTGTTATTGATTTGTGGGAGACCTTGTGAGTGTGGAAAGTGGGGATGGATGACCTGGAGTAGCGGCTGAGGAATGTCACTGATGGACTGCCCTGTTTGTTTAGATTTGGTCACAGCACAGCACTTGGTGCTCACTCGCTCTGTGATTTTAATTTACTGTCTTTGGTCCAAATGAATGTTTAACAAGGCTGCACCTAGTAATTTTACAAGTAGCCTTAGGAATTCATTCACTGTGTAAAAGCGTTGTGCAGAAGAGCTGAACTGCAAGGAGAGGTGGAGCGAAGGTGTGGCGGCCTGTCCGAGCAGACACCCCGCCTGGCAGAGGGAAGGGGATGATGCTCTTGTCTGCAGGCCGACTCGTTTTTTGATGTGTTTTTATTGCCTAATCAATATACAATATGGATCCACTCCCTGGTCAACTTAAGCACCACTTAACTGAGAAATAAATGATAAACCCATTAAGCTTTGCTAGTAGAGAACATTTCAGGGTGATTATGGATGCTCTGCTAAATTTTTTGGCATCCCTTGAGTGAGACTAATTGCCTTCCCTCAGGGCAGCTCTACAAGCTTGGGTCGCATCCTGGCCTTGGTGAAGCCGGTGTTTTTTCTCTGCATTTTTTTTTTTAAAAGTATTTTAAAAAGAGACAGTGTACACCAGCCTTTGTCTCTGGTCTTCTGCTGTGCCCTGAAAGGGGGGCCTTCTTCACCTGCTGTGCCTTTTTGGCCAGCTCTTGGCCAACAGTCTCTGAAGGGGTACAGGCATAGGTTATGTCTGTGGATTGAGGCCCTTTGTGCCAGAAAGGCTGCTTTTTGGGGACCCTGCCTCACAAGACAGGGATGGCCTTGTGATGGCAAGACCTGAAAAAGACCTGAAAGCCAGGCTGAGTCTTCAGCTGGTCCGGCACCTGCTGTTTTTTCCGAGAAGGCCAACCTCAGCGGGGCTGCCGTCGTGGGCTGGGAGAGCGGCTTCAGCACAGCAGCCCGCACGGCTCTGTGACAGGGCTCTGACCGCTCTAAAAAGCCAGATTTTTTTCAGATCCGGCCTCTTGCCAGGATGCTGTGTGCCCTTCAACAGCCAGTGGAGCTAGCAGTCACAGTGGATATCCATGAGGCCCGTTAATGAGGAACTGGACGAGGGAGCGCTGCGTCAGACAGGAGCAGGGCAAGCTTTGTTTAATCGGCTTCTCGAGTCCAGTCTCCAGCTACGACAACTGATTTGCAACGGAGGCCGCCAGGACAAGCTGGGATACAAAAGCCTGAGGATGCATTATTCTGCTTGGCTTTGAGGCTTTGCGCTGGCTGATAGTGATAGCTGAGATGTACTAAATTAAAAAAAGAGTGATAAAAAAAAAATCTGCTTATTAGGTGCTCAGCTCAGTTCCTGCTCGCTGTGTAGACTTCTGGCTGCGCTGTCCCCAAAGTTGCATCCAAGGCACTGTCAGCATCAGTCTCCTTTTGTGCCAGAGCGTCAACCCGACACCTGTGTGCCATGGCTGGAGCCGAGCCTGCTCGGTGATAGAGTAGGAAGTCTCCTCTTTTGAGGGATTACAACCTGGGAACAGTCTCCCTGTTTTTGTAAGAGACAACTGATCTGAAGCACTCGGAAACTTTCCCCTGGTCTTCATCGTTTCTCGCATGCTGGAGATTCTTCCTGGTGCTATTGGAGCTCAGTTGCATGGGGCTCATTGCCTGGTGCATGGTCCTTGGTTTGCTTTCCTAGCTATTTTGATGATTAGTGGGCTGTGTGGCTCTTATTTCTGCTCTGCTCAGCCTCGTGCTGGGGGGAACAGGCTGTGTGTAATTTATAAATAAATATTTATTATTTGGAGTGATGACTGAGAGAGAGGGCATTTCCTGGCTGCGAGTGACCGGTTGGAAGAGTTGGAATCTGCTGGCTCTCAGGTGCCAGGCGATGACCAAACCCAGAAGTCCATTATTACTCTTCTGCTGTGACCCCTGCCCTTCTCTCCCATGCAAACCTGCACCTTGCTCCCGTGCCAGCTTGACAAAAATAAACCCGCTCCCAAGATCATTCCCCCCACCATGCCATCGAGTGCCTGCTTTGCACAAGGATGCAAGTAGCATCGCTGCCTCGCTGCAGATAAGGGTGATAAGGGTCTGGCCCAGAAACATTGCCCCATACCCACAGCCTTCAGTGGGACAGGAGTAACGCTTGCAAAATTGGGTTCTGGTTCTTGCCACAGCCTTGCCTGCTGCCACCCTTTCCCTGCCCAGCCCTCCTGGGTCAAGCGCAGGGAGGGCTGCGGAGACGCCGTGTTCTCTTTCTGCCCATTAATCTGCCAAGCGCTGAGGGCATCGGGCTTTCTTTCTTCGTAGCTTGACGGGCACAAATCACCAGATGATGGGCTTGTGTGGGAATTGATGTCTTTGAGTGTTTTCAGAGTTTTTGATTGGGTGCTCCTGAGATGTTGGGAAGCCCTCCAAGGGAATGACCTGTGGGATTGGTGCCAACTGTACTTTCAGAAGTGACCCGAGACACTTGGAGCTGTTCCCGGTGCTCAGAATTACACTGAAAGGCCAGCATGATGAAAAAACAAATGCAGAATTGCTAAATGTGTGTTGTCCAAAGATTGTGTGAACTGTCGTAACTCTGCTTAAAAAAAAAAAGTACACAACAATGGCTCTCTCCTGATTTTCTTCAGATGAGCATCAGGCCATGTGTCTGATTTGTCTCTGTATACAAACATGCATTGGAATAATAATAAAATAATAACAAGAAAAAAGGTTGAAAGTGAAAGAAGTATTTATATCTTTTGTTGGGGGCGCACAAAAGGTAATGGTGGTATTTGAATAGAAAACTTAAACCAGAAACAACAGACAGAATACTGTAATTTTTCTCAGGGCATTGATTTGTATTTGATTTAAATTTTAGTGCAGAAAAACAGAATGATGTTTTCCAGGTTCCAGTGAGGTTTTAGTGTCTCTGCTTTCTATCTGTGCCGAATTTCCCCTTGCCACCTCTAGAAGGAGAATATTTTATATACCATTACTTTAACTGCTTTTTGATCTGAACGTAATCATCTTCTATTACAATGTTTTGGTTAGAGAGGTTTTTTGGTATTCTGGTATTGGCTTTGAAAATCTTTAGTCGCTGATATCTTTGTTGCTCATTAAGTACATTTTAATTTTTAAACCAAGACTTCTGTCTAAATGTTGGTTTCTTTCAGAGGAGATCTTTTTCCAATTATGAAAAGCCTACCTGCATTTTAAGTCAGCTAGCTGAATTTTTTCTGTTAAATGATGTACAGCAACTAGTAGTGTATGTTAGTATATAATTCAAGACAAAATGATTTTGCAGAAAATCTGTTAGTGATTTTTCTTTCTCTTCCTCTAAACCAGAAAGAATAAGAGGAAGAATAGCCAAGGGATTGATTGCATTCATAGTTAATACTATAGATACTGATGTGCTTGGCTGTTTGAAATTATAAAAGCTTTGTCCCAGATAACCTCATTTTTGTGAAGGAACCTGAAAAATGTGGATGTGGGGATTACATTTACTTGGCCCTAAGAAAATAATGTGTCTTTTAATTTGAAGCAAACTTTCTTGAACAGATTTTGAGAGGCAAATTATGTCTTGCCTAATTGGCAGAATTAGCTCTCCAAGAAACGCATGTTCTTTTCAAACCCAGAATGCATGACTTTGCCTGCAAATATTTTTAATGTTATTATTTGAACTAGTAGCTGGAGCATTTCACTGAAAACTGGGACTTGGGGGTGTTGGTCCCTATCCCTATCTCTCCAAATATATCTAAATCCTAACAGCTGAAGCTTTCCAATGCTAGCTGAAAAGCTTAGGGCTTCATCCTCAGCAGCACTCTGATTTTTGTCATCACCTCTGCAAGCATCAGTGGGTTTGTGTATGTGGCACCCATCAGAAAAATCAGTTTTATTCTTGCACCCACTTAGAAAATTTAGGACTTGTCTTTCATCTGCAAAGCAAGGGTAGCTTTCACCTGCTTGCAGGGTTGCTGCATTCCAGGTTTGCGAATCGGGTGAGGTGTGTGTGAGAGCTGTTTCCTGAGTGCTGAGCATTTGTTGCTATCTTGGGCAAATGCAGTAAAAGGCACTGTCCTTGTGCAGGCCAGGCGCTTGCAGGACAGTTTTGTGTCAATCGAGGTTCAGCTTTTTTCCCAGTAAGTATTTGCTGATTGAAATTGAAGAATTGTAAGCACAATTCATCTTACCGTTCAGAGAGCACCGGGTGCGAGCAGCGCTGACTGGGACCAGACATTGACATACGGGCCGTCATCAAACTAATTGTTGTTTGAATTACCTGTTATGATCCGATGACAAATCTGCTTCGCTCCTGCCACTGGAGCAGAAAATGTAGCTTGAATTGGCGTGATGTTAGCAAGTGTAAACTGTACTTCAACAAGATGGATAAACCCAATTATGGGGCAGACCTGTAGAGAGAAAATCCATTTAAATCTCGTAATGTTAAGCAGAGCTGTGTTTAATTCATTTGGACCAATTTGGGAATGATGTATGAGTGTTGGTGAACATTAGTCAAAGGGAGAACAGCCGGGGAAAGAGATGCAGTGTTCAGTCAGGATGGCAGAGGAGAGCTGCGCCGTCTCAGCGGTTAGCACTAATGGCTGTGGAAGGCTAAAATGACAAAAAGATGTACTAACTGCTATTAGGAGAACAGCACAGTGTAAATGAACCAATAAGAGAAACATATGGAGCAGAAAGAAGGTGTAGTATTTTTCTTAAAACTATTGATCTTTCAAATTGAGAAGGAAATATATCTAAATTGAAAATAGCATTTGGTTATTGTGCTTTTTTTTTTTTTTTTTTAAACTGACTGCCACAAAAAGTGCGGGGGATTTTTTGATTATTTTTTTTTCCAACTTCTCATGTGTTATTTTTCCTTTTAGAAGATTTGTCAAAATGCAAGCGGGGTGAGGTTCTTGTCTTTTTTAAATTATACTTTAAATAGAGGGTAGGGATTGAGGACTTCCTCGCAGATTGTTCTTCGTGGCATGATTGCTTTGTGGGCTGTATTTAATGTGTACTTGTTCAGAGGTTTTCCAGCTATGGCTTTCCTTATTTTAAAAGAAAATTAATCACAGCGTCATGCAGGCGGATTGATTGACGTATTCCAGAGGATGTAGATGTTGTATAATAATGGCCTAAGAGGCTGTCACTGCTTATTTACTGATTTAATACCTAAAATGTGTGTGCTCGGCAGTTGTCAAATACCAAGGAGGATACAAGTGAGCAATCTCACAAAGGAATTGCTTTGGCATGACAGGCTTGAACAATGAATTTACTTGACTCTGTAGTTTGTGGTCTTCAGTGGGTTCCAGCAAAGCTAAGCCACATGCACATGTTCTGTCTCATTTTCAATGACAAAAAAAAAAAAATAAAAAAAAATTCCTCGTGTTAGTTTCTTAAGGTCATTTCCACAAAACTTTGAAGTAGTGTATAAAATGGCAACACTCTTTGCCATCCCTCTATGGCTGTGCATGCATCGCTGTGTATCTGCATTCTTCCCTTGTGTCGTCGCAGTGGGCTGTGCTACTTCTGCAGCAGCTTCTGGCAGCAAATAGCATGGAAAAGGGAAATATTTGCCTCTCAGCAGTGCCAGCTGGAAGCCCTGTCCCAAGGTATGGGCGTCCCAGCTTTGGCTTTTGAGGTCAGATAGTGGTTTTGTGACACCTGCAGGTGCTGCTAATAGATGATGGAGAGAAATAACCAGCTGCTGCTGTGTAGAATTTAGAGAATCGTGTAGTAATTCCTTGTTTCTGGTACACATGAAAGCTGTGTGGTAACAAAAGTGCTTCTGCAGGACTTCATTTAAAGGACAGGGAAAATAGTCTTCATCTTCAGTCATCTTGTACTTCAAAGCATGTTAATTTTGGAAAGCGTGATTTCATGTTGAAATCTGTTAAATCTAAGCTATTAAAATCTTTTTCAAACAATTTTCTTTCAGTGCTTGGGCCTCGGGATGGGTAGCATTTCCGCATAATGGAGAGAGGCCTGCCTGCCTTTTTGGGAAGGCAGGTAGTCCTTGTTCCCATCCTGTCCAGAAAGTCCATTTAGCCTCAGTGAGACCGTGTTGAGAAAGCTTGCTTTAAAGGGATCAAAGAGATCATGCTCCGAGTTGTTTAAAAGGCCTCAGGCCTAATGCATGTGTCCATCGAGTCGTGTGGATGTGGTGTTCTGTCGAAGGGGGGGGGGTTTATCCCTTTTCTTACATCCACCTCAGCACTAATAGCCAAAGGAGCTGTGGCTCCGAGCATGCTGCTATTGCTTAAAAGGGGGTCTGTGCGTATGTCGGTCCTTCCAGAGAGTTCAGAGGAATCAGGATTGAAACGACAACACCTGGCATGTTCCGCATGTCCCACGAGCCCATTCCTGGCGCAGCCGCTGCGGACGAGCCCCGCTGCTCGGCCCTCCCCTGCGCTGGGGATCAGCGGGGACAGCCAAAGCTCCGGGGACTTCGTGGTAGCTACTCTTACATTGTCAACACTTCCTCTTCTAATCCCTGTTCTGAGAATAACCAAATATTCAGACTTAGCAACTGTTTTTCCTGCCTAGTAACTTCATCTCCCACAATGTCTGCCTTTGAGAATGCGTCTGGACTGCCTAGCGCACCACTCTGTGTGTGTGGTTTTTTTTCCCCTTGTGGGTCATTCTTTTTTTAAGTCCGCAAAACCAGCATGCCAGCTGCTGTGCTTTAGAATTGCTTAATACTTTTATTTAATTATTAAAAATACATATTTTTCACTTGAAGTGCAAACAAGAGGAATCAAGGGTCTTTTGGTGTCCTGACGTGTGTGTATTACAAAGACTGCCGGGCTTATACTTCATTCAAGAAGTGGTGACCTTTTAATTAGGTGGTCATCGGCTGGGTCCTAGATGCTGACATAGGATTTGCTCTTATTTTGGAGACTATAGGTTGTATCAAATGTGTGTATCATAATAAGGTAACATGTATCTTGTGACTGTCCAATAAGAAAAACAGTTCAGCTGATAAGGGTCTCAGACACAAGGCTGTTTAAAATGAGAGAGGAAGGGTGCAGGAGATGTTGAACCCAACGGATTCAGATGGCTTCTGAGCATTACAGGAATCCTGCTTGACCTTGGGGCTGGTTGTCTCTGCTTCGGTTTGGACATCTATGAAATGGGAGTTAGTGCTTGTTAATACTATTCCAGAGGTGGAATATTTTGGAAAATGGGCTCTCCTGAGGTGGAATGGACTTTGGAGGAGTGTGGTTAGAATAAGTAAGAGCTGGATAAAATGAAAGAAATTAAAAAGCACTTCTGAAGTATGTTATTTACTTATTTATTTATTATAAATATCCCCTTCCACTGAAGTTTTTTTTTTCTTTTCCCCTTTAACTTCCTAACAAAATCCCATGTAAAAGCATAAGCTGCTGAATGATTATGCTGGCTGACAGTTTCTAAGGATGGGAGCTGTGTATTTGGACTTTTTTTTTTTTTTTTTTCTCTTCTACTCGATGCTGATTGTGTTCAATAATTATGTATATGAAAGAATTTTCATTATAGCATTGTGGTTTCATGTTCTCAGAAGGGTTTGGAATGGGATAACCAAGCCAGATTGCATGACACATTTCAGGCTTTGTTTCTTCCTGACCACATGCACATTTTATTTTATTTTTTCCACTTAGAGTTTGAGCAAAAATTGTATTGATTTTAGCCATCTCATGGAAAATCCTAGTCAAAGTCAGTAGGGATACACTCTATTGGATATGTTGGATTTTTAAACTGCAGTTTTAGTAAAGGGTGATTTGTTTCTGTGCTACCTTTCCTGCTGCAGCTCCTTATAGTAGAATTTCCCACTGTCGTTTTCTGTTGAAACACTGCTGTTTCATTCTGTATGTAAAGAGAGGAAGGAGAAATGGTTTTGAACTTTACAAACAATTTTGAGGGAATGGGGGATTTTTATTTTTATTTTTCCCCAGTGGAAAAGGAAAAAAATATACAAGAAAATGAGTATTTTGAAATTACAAGAATGAAATGAATATTTTTGAAATTACAAGAAAATGAATATAAGTATTGGGCCATATGTACTGCCAAGGACTCATCTCGGTGGACTTTCAGTCCTATAAGAGACTGTGCTCAGGCGCAATACCTGTATTTTTGTCCTCAAGATTGGTCTTTGAATTCAAGCAGATTTTACCATTTCTAAGCATTATTTTGGAGCAGATTGCAGATTTTTTTGTGTTGGCTAAACCTGTGATAATTTTAAGATGTTCAAGTCCCATTTTTATAACAATATAATATGCCTATTTTTAAAGATGATGAACTATTATTCTACCAATTTAGCATTTGTAGAGCTGTGTCTAATGAAATCTCAGCAACAGGGCTGTGAATTTTACCTCAGTAATGTGTGAACTTCAAAGTCTGTGTGATGCTGTAGTGTTTTTCTTTCTTTTATTTTCTTTTTTTTTTTTTCCTACTATCAAGGAACAAACAAGTAGAAATGCAAAAGAAAAAACAAAACCCTAACCATACAACATGTGAAGGAATAGACTAGCGAATAGTTCCAACAACAGTATCAGCATTCATCTGCTTTTCATATCGAGTATTTTCCCATCTTCTGACTTTTCTAAATGGTGTATTTTAAAATGGAAAAGAAAAACATGTTCTAAGCATGCAGTGTGGGCAATGCTGATAGGATAAGCTTGTTGGTTGATTTTATTTGAAAAAGTTCAAGCTAGATTGTGTGTATTTAAGACAATTTTTTGCATTCGTCATATTTAAAGGTGCCTTACAAGTATTGTTTTTTTTTTTTTTAACGCTAATCTGTGGTTAGATGCAGTGACTGAGGTCAGTGTTACGTTATGGTTTTCCTTTTGATCAATATGCAAAATATTGGTTGCATTGGTGTGTGAATTGAGGGGAACCAAATGAATTGGTTTGCAGTCAAAAACCACATGCAAAGTACGTAGGGTTTTGATTTCTGCTTTAGTGGTTCTGTTATCATTGTTATTTACAGCGAGAGTGGCTTTTTATCTCAGAGTTTGTGCTCTTTAGCCTACTTTCCAATTGAGTTCTTGGTTTTGTGGTTTTTATCAGCAACCTTCAGAGTAGCTTCTAGAGTTGTTAACTTTGCTCTTTGCAAGTCCCACTGCTCGCTAGATCTTTAGGTGAGATAAGAAAAACTGCTTGAGAATTACTGTAGGGTAAAATAGCTCCCCTTGACCACCACATGAACTGGATGGAGACTGAACATCTCCCCTTCAGGAAAGATATGTCTGACTTAAAGTCTGTTGAGTAGCTTGAAACTGGTGAAACTTTTTTTTTTTTTTTTTTTTTTTTTTTTCAGAATCCTGTGTATGTGAATTATTTCACTGAGTTGGGATGTAATTATGATTTTCTCTTTTTTTTTTTTTTTTTTTTTTTTTAATAAATAATTATTTAACTTTTAATACAAGAGACTCTTTGGATTTTACTTACTTCTAGTAATGCTTTTGCTTCCTATTGCCTATACACAATACATACTGAAGGAAAAAAACATAATGACCCTTGAATTTGCCAACTGAAAACTGATGAATGAGGGGAAGTGAAGAACTACTGCTTTTTAAATTTGCAAAGCATCAAAATCTTTTTGTATGCTTGAAAGCAGTGGAAACCTCTTCCTGAAGGTGAAAACTAATGTTTTTTTCCCTAGCATCATGCACCCCAGAACTTGTGTACGAAACATGAAGTACTATCAGCCCTGTGATAAAATTGAGAAATGACAATTCTGTTTGTCCCCATCAATAACCTTAGTCAGTAGGGAAAGATTTTTGCACCCAAAAGAAACCAGAAACTGGATCTAACATACTCGATTCATTCACTATTTCCCTCCATCACCTTCATATACTGTGCAGGATTCCAGCTACTGGTAGACCAGCCATTGAAGGACAATGTTTTACTGTACAGCTCTTCAATTTCATCAGACTCTCCATGATGATATTGTAAAGAGGACTAAAGCTATCAACTCATTATTGAAGAACTAATAATGCTGACTGGTTTAATGTGTGATGTGACCATAAACACCTTTTAGAAGGCTTTGTCTTCTGATTGATATCTTCCTGAAAAGTAGGAGAGGCTTTTATATCTGGTGCATGTGAATTGCCCCTAGCAAAGCACAGACGATTCCAGAAGGGCAATGTGATTTCCTGAGAACATGCTGGAGTGATCAAGGTGGCCCATGTATAGTTGACACGGGTTGGGTGGTGGAGGCCATACGAAGACATAATTTATCTCCATGGGGTAGGAAAACAAAAGACTACACAGAAAACGAGCTGTGGAATTATTCATCTTATTGATAGGCATGAAATTAGTGGCAGCAAGAGGAGGAAATCTGTTGCCAGTTTTATACTACTTCACTGCGCGTCTGTTTCTTTTGTTTGCAAGGAATTCTCCTGTACTTGAAGACTTTATTTTCGTTTTACAGCTCGCCACGCTCTGTGGGCCTCGGGAACATGGTCTGTTGGTGATGTAGCATTGCTTTCATTAGAGCGAGAGTATGGTTTATAGGCACAGTAAACACCTTCTGATGGTTCGTTCCAATTAATAAGTGTATAACCCCCCGTGTGCTGTAGAAGGTGATTTTACTTGATCTTTTGTGATTAGTGGTGAGAAACATAGCTTTATATATACAAACCCATTTTATAAATTGCAGACTATATTTAATTAGCATTATGCACCCACGGCCACCTCATCTACACTTCTGCTAATCCATCTCTCTGAGACTCCACCGCCCCAAACAGCCCAGTGTCTTCAGCCAGCATTTACGGATTAATAAATCTGCCAGGAAAGCATTCCCTCTTTATCTGTTTGTCCGTGGAAATACCCCCAAATGTTAACTCTGACCACAAGCCCGAGACGAGCAATTTTTATGTCTCAGCTGCTGGCAGCTCTTCCTGTGGCTATAAGTGCCATGGCTTCTGAAACCTGATGCCTCAGCCTCCCCTGCTAGAAACAGGAGTTTTATTCCCCTGGCAAGGGGAGTGTCCCAGTGTTCCAGCGGAGCAAATTCAGCTCATTTGTTTCCTTCGTCACTTCGTAGTGACCAGACTTGAGATGGCTCGGTGCTTGGTATGTAGATGTACTCTGCTACGCTGTAGGAAGTTCCTCTGCTGCTTCCTCAGGGATGCTTGCTGTAGCTGGAACCTAGATTACTCTTTGGGGAGGAGATTGAGGAAACTTGTTCTGTGTTACCGATTTCCCCATGTGTTACCCGGTCAGAGAGGCAATGCGTTACTTAGCTTAGACACCTATACTGCAATTCACAGGTCTCTCATTTAAATCTTTTCCCTTTTCTGTGCCTCTCTTTTTCACTCCCATCTGTTTTTTTGGGCAGGGTCAGTCTTTCTCACTCTCTTGTTTGTACAGTACCTAGCACAAAAGGACTCTGTTCTCTGTTGGTGCCTTTGGGCACTGCTCTTATACAAATAAAAGGGTATAAAGTTTGCATCAAACTTTTTTGTAACCCGTCTTGCACAACAAACTGCCTGTGCCAATCTGCATAATGCAGCAGTCTCAAACATGTGATGGTGCAGTGTGAAGGAATAGCGATTTTTGTGATCTGTAAGTCTAGGATAATGTTGGTAGTTGCTCTGGATTGCAGACTTAAGCATAGTTATAAGCCTGCCTCCAAACCCTTACTCATTATTTTTTAAAAATAGTAGTGTAAATATAATTTCATGAACAAATACTGTTCGTACAAAGGCAACGGTAGCAGTGTTGTTACTTAGGTTAATTAAACCAAAACCAACTAAAACTTTGAAGTAGTGTATTCCTTAAAAAAACATAAATAAATAAATAAATAAATAAATAAATATATATATATTTTTTTTTTCTTTCACATTGCTTCCCTGAGCAGTTAGAAAGGTCCTCCAACTTATAACATGTATCTGTGCTTTAAGATCAGATTCCCTAGAAATGAAATGATGTGAAATACCTCTGTGTGGGCATGTCTTTCCTCCCCTGCCCAAGAAGGTGGTGAACTTGTTCTTTCCTGTGAGCCCCAGAATCTCAAGGAAACAAGTTTTTGAATCAAAAAGTTTCCAGCTAACTCTGGGCTGGAACTAACGTTGTATAATTCCTAACCGAAGACAGAAGTAGTCCCTGATTAGTTCAGGGCCTGATAGCTTTATGAACTTATCCCAAGGTTTGAGCTTTGCTAAATATTTTTTCTGTGTACTGTTAGTTGGTTTGGAGGAGACACCAACTGTGTAGTCCTACAGCTGTCCTGCAAGTTGTTGGTTTTGCTTGGAGGTAGATGCATGTCCACGTATGGGATGGTCAGAGGGAAAAGTTTGTGGACAGATGGAGAAAAATAAGAGGGTGAGGTATGTGAAGACATCTCTGTTTCCTACTCTAGTGGTTATTTATCACTTTCCCTTTGAGTGTTTGCTGGATCTTACTTCAGTTATGCAGGAAGTTACACAAAACAGCGAAAGGAGCCAAGTTATGTATTGTATCTGCCTCAGCCATCCTTCTCCTTCCCCCCTTGATACTTCACGCTTGCTGTTTAAAAATTGAGCTGAGATCTTTAAATCAACTGTTGGAGCTGGATAAAACTTAAATCTTGATTAAACTAAGAAAAATTAATCAGGCAGCATGGGGAGCCAGGGGAATCTGCCCAGTCTTATCTGATAAAGACCCATGAGTTTTCCATCCTCCATGAGGGGACATCTTTGCGTAGTGCTGGTTGTGTTTCACGGGTGGGCAAAGTGAGATGTGGAGAGGTTGAGTGAGTTGGCTGAGCTGCTGAAAGGAGCTTGTATGCAGAGATCTAGATGTTAAAGATGACGAGCTGACCACAGGCTCTTGCTCCTGTTCATTGCGTAGCAGTTCGTGGCTGGCTGAGGTGGGACCACCTCTGAGGACCAGGCTGGTGTGTGGCCATGCCCGTGTGGTGGTGTCTCTTGCTTCTGTGAGCTGCAGGGCAGTGGGGTGGGAGATCTGAGGCCACCACACAGCTGGGCTCTGTTAGAGCACTGAGAGCTTAACCAAGTCCTCATATGTATGCAGTGCCTCTGGGACATGTGTGAGGCAATGCTGTTTACTTGTATGTACTTGTTTTCCTGGATAAAACTGCATAGTACAAGCTTGCATACGAGGCCATCTCTGTTATTCCTGGGTAGTCTCCAAAAGTATCTTAAGGCATTTGGAGTCTCTTCGCCCTCACCTGTGACTTCCGTGGAGCAGCACTGTGACCAGACACGTGTCATTACATAGGTTCTGGTCCAAGGGACATTGATCTTCACTGAATAAAGCTGGTCAGTAGTCACTAGAAAGGTCTTGCACTCTATTCAGTTATATTCTCACCCAGGAAAAATGTATTCGGATGTATTTGATAACAGGTAGCATCAGCTTGGTGTTTCTGCACAGCACTGTTAGCTCCAGGAATACAAAAAGGCATTGTGACTTATCAGCAGACCTTGCCGTGTCCCCTTCCTGTAATTTGAAAAGATAACAACCAATCAATGAACTCCAGCATGGTGTCCATTAGTAAAAATCTACTTTAACTGTAGTATAATAAAGCGTACTGGAACTACAGGTTGGTTGGATGCTTTATCCCAGACTAGTACTTCAGCTGAGATGATTTGCTCAAGCCCCACGATACTTGCAGTGCTTTCCTTTTTCCTTCCCTCTCCTTACCGCCCCTGTCAGTACTCCACAGAGCTGCCTCAAGTAGTCCTCTTGACACAGAGCCTGCAAATGCCGCTGTGGACACTTGGAATAATCCTCACCTCCATCATCTCCAGGGCTGTGGCTTTCTCCGAGAGAAGAGCTTTCATGTGTTTAACACAGCGCTTGCATTGTGCTTCCTCCCAGAAGTGCCTGGCTAGGGCACCGCGTCCTTTCGTGGGAGTAAGGCTCCTTCTTGGAGGTATTATTGCCAAGGGTCTAGTGCAATTCAAACTTAGTTTAAGAGTTGCCTGCGTGTTTTCCCTCCGGATACGATTTATGACTAGAAATCTTTTATTTTCTGAAGTTGATTTTTTTTTCTTTGAATTGTGTTAGGTTCCTTTATATGACTGATTTCCAAGACTTACATAGCTGCATGTGATTACAAAAGAACTTTAATTCTGCTTCATCATTTTGATGTTGACCAATTTTAGCCAAAAAATCAAAAGCAAGCTCTCATGCCTGATGGTCTCTTTTGCTCTACTCCAAATTAGTCTGTGCAACACTTGCTTGTCAAGTCAAGAGTAGCGTTCCTGCCTGCTACCTGTCCGTTTTATAGCATGTATCTATATTGTATTGATGTTGCTGTATGGATCAGTTTTTGTTGACTTCATTTGAAGAACCTTATTCCTGTTTTTTCATTGATAAACAAAAAGTTTTAAAGCACCATAATTCATTAAAAAAGAAGGGGGTTTCCAATCTGATCTCCGTATGTTCAGTGTACAGAGAGGCTCTAGTGAAGCAAAGTTGTTTTAATTTTTTTAGAGCGATTTTCAGATAAGAGGATGAGATAAATCTGCATGTGTTAAAACAACAGAATAACTAAAAAGATAATCCCAACAGGACAGTGATGGCAGAGAACTAATTGAAGGGCGTGTTTTATTATTGGAGTGGGAGAGCAGAAATAACCCCCCTTTAAGGCCATTTGCTCAATGCGAGGGCATAAATTACCCTATCCTGGCCTTTCTGTATCTGGTTCCTCAAATGGGTAGGCACTCCTTTTCCCTCCCCTCCGCCTCCCTTTTTAAGTGTGAATGTTGATCTGGGCAGTTTATTCCCAGCTGAGATCCAGCAATTGTTTGAATTGAAATGGTTATTGTAACTGGGTTGGTGTTTTTTTCTTTTTTTCCTTTTCTTTCCCCTTCTCTTTCTTAATGTTGAGACAGCCTGTGCAATGTGTTTCATGAAGTCAACAGCTGAATCTTTTAAAGTACACCCTCTTGTCCCCTGCTTTTTCTTTCTCCTCCTACTTTGGCTGCAGCGTCTGCTGGAGGGGTGGAAAACGAGTTTGGCACCCACATGTTAGTGAGCACTGATTAGTTCCTAAAAGAAGCAGCAAGTTGATTGCTTACAGAGATGATGTAAGCCATTGCTCTGGGGTACATCAGGTTGGATTTCTCATGCTTTATCTTATAAAGCCTAAATTAACAGCTGGTTTGGTTTGAGTTCTCCGGGATCTGACTAAAGGATTACAGCCCGTTCTCAAGTGAGTCAATCTAGTTTAATTTATTTCAGGTCTATCAAAAAAGATCAATCAAAGCTCTTTTGAAAGTAAAGCTGTAATCGGCCTGTGTACTTAGATGTCACTGTTGTTGTATTTGCTTTGCTTCTCTGGTGGAAAAATGTTCAGGCCTCAGCTAAGAGCGCGTTTCAGTGATTTATTTATTTATTTTAATACAATTAGATTTTTAAAAGGTTACTCGTGTTTTGAGAACGGTTGCAGCTTGTATATATGTCTGGCCAAGTCTGCTCATGTTATTTTGTGAATCCCTGAACTTGAAACTATACTTGAACTGGGAAGGATCGTGGTTTAGTGGTTAAAAAAGACAAGTAGGAGTTGGGAATCCAGATTCCTCTGCTGATTGCTAGACCTAAGACATGACCTCAGGCATCTTATTTAATTGTTGTTTGTCTCAGTTTCCCCATCTGTACAATAGGAATAACAGTATTCAAAAGTGATCTAGACACAAAGTAGCTTGTGTTTACATAAGGGTGCGATTTAGAAATCGGCGTATTCAACTGAGTGCAACTCTCTGTATGCTTTCTTAACACAGTAGTCTATATTGTTGCCTTAATACGTAGCTGGGAGCTGGAAATGACAGTTTAGCTAACGCTAAACCAAGTTTTTTGGCTTAATAGTCTAGCTAATCAGATTTTAGGGAGCCAGATTGCTGCAGCCTGAGGAAGCAAAGTATTGAACTAGTACAAAACCTCTCTACCAGTTTCCGTTTTTTAAAGTCTTTTGGAGCCTAGCTGTCCCGGCAGACTTCATGCCAGATCAGGTATCAGCTGGCCTGCTGCCACTGACATAAACTCCATACCATGGTTTCTTGTTAATTTGACAGGAACATAATTGAGTGCCCACACCCTAACTGGGTAGATGCTGTGCTGTTGGATGATCTGGTAATGCAGATGTGCGATAAACATCGTGGAAACATGGCCTGATCTAACAATTGCACAACGGTTTGTACAAGTTTGGTTTAATTAATTCCAGAACTGATTTTTAAGATGCTAATTTCCACATGCAGTCAAGGTAGGAACATGTGCCACCAAGGCTTCAGCAAGAGGTTGCTCATTTCATTTTTTGTTTCCATACTTGCATTGATGAGATGTGAAGTTGTTCATTTTGTGGCATGGTCTCTGAATCCTGTTCAGGTGTTTGTGGGATGTTTGGGAAGAAGGGGTGCCTCTCTTAGCCACTCTGATGTCCCGTAGTGTTAGACGTGTTTCACTGGTGGAGAAACACCATTGCAGCATAACAAGAACTGGCAAAGCTGATCTTGTCACCAGCGCCCTGGTACCTTCCCTACCTATCGAAGCAACCCCCCAGCAGCAGCAGCTGTTCTTACTGACTAAAGGTGGTGATAACAGTTGTGGTTATTAGAGATGCCGTTTCATTGTATGGACCAGGAGACCTGCTCTGGAAGAGTCCTCTGTGCTAGTCATCATCTGCTTCATTCATAGCAGACCCCAAAACAACACAGGTTTGACAGCCACTGACTTCCATGGCAGTTTAAGAGAGGCGAGTGGAAGTGAGACGTTATGAAGCAATCGATACTTTGCAACAGGGAGTGAGCATCTTGCAAATATCTTGTCTTCAGCAGGAGAGAGGCTTGCAGAGTAAAATGTTTGTGTAATACTTGGTAAATTTTCTTTCAAGGGGAAATTATCTTGACCTTTTTTGTGATTGAGTAGGCTATTTCTTATTCAGTATTCATTTTTGCCTCTACTGCTTCAGTGTTTTTTAGGGAGTGGAAGTTGAATGCTCCAGTTGGTAGATTCCTGAACATGCTCACAAATTCAGTTCCCCCTTGTTGCTTCTTATCAGCACCACTTTTCAGGTCATTGTGAGTTGGAAATATATCTATTTTCAGTGACTGTAAGCTGGTCCACTCATTTGCTGAGCCAGTGGCAGTTTTGGGTGGTACCTTTGCCATGGGATCATCTGAGATGGCCTTGTTGTCTGTTGCTATTCAATCTGTTTTGTCACCAATGACAAGTTTCTGCTATCACCTGTTCAAGGTTCTTGTCTATAAAAAGTTTCCATATATATATATTTTAAATGCCAGAAATAAATGGCTTAAGTCCCTTTTATGTACCATATGGTTGTCTGAGCCTTTTTTAGTAGTCCACTTCCCAGCCACCAAGTAATTCTTACCAGTTGCCTACCTGAATGAGTGAAATGACTGCCACTCCTCTTGCAGATAAAGACTATTTTAAAGATCTTCCCTCCACTTCTTTTAAAAGCCAGCCATTCTTCGGGCAGCAGCACTTCCATGGAGGTACTTAAAAAGAAGTGGCAGCAGGCAGGAGCTTGCAGACTGGATATGGGATTCTTGCAGTGGCTTAGCACATATATGTGTAATTTCTTATTTTAAAACATATATATTTATATGATGTTCATCATACTGAGATCAGTCAGGATGCCATTTGTTGTATCACTAGATTATAGAATAGGCCAATAATCAAGCTGAATTCTCCTGTTTGAGTTAGGTCTGTTACTGGAGTACCTTGTGCTCCTCCTGGAGATATAGGCAGGTGTGTTCCCCTGCCCAGCATTACTCCTAGGGATATGCTTATTAGTCTGGCAGCTGCTTCCAGGAGTCGGGGATTTCTTTCACAAATGTGGGGAATTTTATCAGGCGTTTGAGGTGTGAAGACTGCATATCTACTTTGTGTTGGCAAATAAAACAGTCTTTATGTATGTATATTTTCCACTCTATTTAAAAGCAAACTGACAATTAGTGAGTAACTTCCCATTCCCATACCATTCAGCAACTCGCCCTGTAACGCCTCGCCGTGAAGTCTCCCCTTTTACAAGCCCAGTCGTGAGATTGCCTCCTTTTGATCCTCCCGTCTACCTGGGCCTTCCGCAATTCCACCCCCAACCCCGCACACTCGTACCTGGGTGAAAAACAAGAAAGGAGGTTGGGAGTAAATGCTAATAATTGTGCATGTAATGTAATTGGAAGCGTTTCATTGACATGCTTATGTGAGCTGCTTCTTCATCTTAGTGCTTGAATGTACCACTAGACTTGCATTTAGCTTCTTGTGGCTGCTCTTTGATGCAGGTAGGCCATGTTATAAATAGGCTTGTTGCTATGGTGAAAATAGGAGTCCTTGTCTGCTGAGTGTAACCTTTCCTACTTTCCTGGACATTGTAATCTTTTTTTTTTTTTTATTTTTTTCCCCTTCCTTCTTTGTGAATATGGCATACTACAACAGAATTGTTGCCTTTTTGGGGAAGGCGTTCCCATTGATGAGTTGGGCTGGAGGACAGGGCTTGCAGGGTGTCCTCAACAAGTTGTGGGTGGCTTTTGGGGGGCAGGGAGGAGGTTGGAAATCCCTTTCGTGATGACTCAGCGCTGCTGAGAGATCTGCAGGCTTCTCTCCCGGCTTCAGGGAGAGGGAGATGAATAAGCTCGCCCCTGCTCTTCCCATTACCTGGCTTCTGTCAGTTATTTTTACAAGGTTAACGTATTGTGTCGGGAGTTTGCATTGTTGTGCCAATAAAACTTTAATAATGATGATAAGATTGACTTGCACATGGCCAGGAGATGAATCTCTGGATTCAGTTTTGAAAGGAAGGTGCGTGTTTGTCAGTAGCTGCCTGCCAGGTCCAAGGACTACTGAGGCTCATTTCAAAGCTTTGCAGAAGGGAGTGCTCTTCAGGGCTGATGGCTATAAAAGCTGAAGATGGCTGCGCCTGTCCATTAATCTGTTGAACTCATTGTTCTCCGTATCCCCATTTTTATTTTGTTATTATGCTGCGTTTTGTGCAGAAGGAACTGGAAAAATCAAGTGTGACTGAGGGCTTTGTGAGGCAGCAAGCCTTTAAGGGGGAGGAAAAAAAGAGGAAAAAATAAAGATGAGACTCCTCATTGTGCCACACTGCTGTTGAGGATGGTGGTGGTGGCTGCTTCCGTCCCTTGTCATACACGTTACACACATGTAGCCTTTGGTGATAGTGGTGCTGTGTCCCCCGAGTCCTTGTCCCCTGCACATTGAGGCTGCCTTTTGGGACTGCAACTCAGCCAAACCCACCCCACCCTCTGCTTTGAGCCCATGGCTCTTCTCCCAACACCATCCACCTTCTCTTCAGCCTCCCAGGGATGGGTCCGTTTCTCATTTGAAGTGCACTTTTCATAACTGCACTGTGGTCTTGGAAGAAGGAAAACTCTCTTAATTCAAGTTTTGTTCTTTCCTTCCTGGGACCTATGATTTTTAAATGAAGATAATTAATCTGAAAAGATTCTACGTCATCCTTGAGTTGTTCTAGCGAAGTTTAGTTGTAGTTTAAAATATAAACAAGGGGAAGTGTGTAGGAAATCCCATGATACTAAATTTAGGGGATAGAGTTTAGAGAAGTTTGTATTTCTCTTCATGGAAAGGCTTCTTAGGAACTCTACATTATGTCTTGACTTTGTGCATAAGGGGTTTAATTCTCGTTTTTGTATTGACCTGAGAAGCATGCTGGATGTGGCAAGCCCCCTGCTGCCTCATGCCCTGGGACATGACATCATCCAAATTGCCATTTCTCCACACCAAAAGGGGAGGAAGTGCACTTACATGGGGGGGAAGATGTGTGGGGTGGGATGGGGAGTGCTCCCTGTAGAGATGTCGTGGTCCCTGTTCCTCCTCTTCGCACTGGGGCTGTGCTGGCGTGTGTTGTTTCAAGAGATTTAAAAAAAAAAAAAAAAAAAAAAAAGTAAACCAAGGGATAGCTTAGGTGAATGACCTGCCTGTCCGAGCAAACTTAGTTTAATTTAGAAGTTTAAAAATGGCCCTGTTATCCTCTAATATTAGCGTTTTTGTGACCTGACATCTTGTGTTTGTGACCCAAGAGGGGAAGCAGCGCAGAATGGGGCTGCTGTACTTGATGCTATTTTTCTCCCTGCTTCAGAAGCAGAACTGCATCCCAGAATAGCAGGCGGTGGGGAGGTCAGGCTGGAGCGGGGCAGCCTGGTGAGGCCGCAGCAGGATGTTGGCCTGGGACCCTGCTGGTTTGTCATTGTCCATCCTGAGGCTGGTGCTGCCCACCCCGCCAGGTCCACGGCTCTGCAATACATCGGGCCCTTGCTCCTGCCCTGTGCCGCATGGGGCAATGGGGCTGTGTTTGTGGCCTGAAGGCTTGGGCTGGGTTCCTGCATGTGATGGAGAGTTATGATCTGGGATCAATGTCCAGCTCTGCCACGAATTCATGTCTTCATTTTTGGAGAAAATCACTCCCTCTCCCCAGTTTGTGCCCATATGCAAAATGGGGCCGAGTGTGCTTTGCTCCTGGGATTGGTCTTAAATAGATCTTTGCTTAGAGAGTGCTGTGGAGGGTGAGCTGCTGGATGGGTGCAGGGCACTATCAAAGTATGACTGGAGAAGGAGATCTTGCAGGAAGATGTGTTTTAAAAAATTAAATCAAAGTCCTTTTTTTTTTTTAGTTAAAAAAAAAAATCTTCCAAGTCTTCCATGCCTAGCTTTTCATCATGAGATTAAAAATGAGCATAAGAGGAGGGCTGGCAGTGAAAAGTTACTTCAGCTGTCTTTGAGTATGGAAATGTTCCTCAGCTCAGCCTGTGGGGAGAGGCTGAGGCAGGAAGGATTTTGGCAGATGGGCTGGCCTTGCTAGTCTGGCCACTGTCCCCAGCTGGGTGAAGAACCCAAACTTCCCCAGCTTCTATGGGAAGCCATGGGTTAAATCCATGTCTTGGTTGAAGAGGAAGTGCTTGCTCACCAATACATTTCCAAAATCCTGTCTGCTTCCACGTTACTTGGTCGTAACACCAAGGGTGTGAGCACTTGGTTGTTTGTCAGGTACCTGCTTCTCCTCTCCCCCTGCACATCGCCTGAATAGGGTTTGGGCTGGGGGTTGGCAGGCATTCCTGCACCAAAGTCAGCCCACATGGTGTATATTGATCTTTGGATAAATTCAATGTATTTGGATTTCTACAAACCAGGGTAGAACTGTATATGGAGGGGACTTCCTTTGGATTAGCCACCATGTCATGAAGGTGCTTGTGATTTCATACTGCGTGGAAGAGACGCTTGGGTCCAATTAAATGACATTATTAGATTAGATACTGACCACTCAAGCCAGCATCCAGCAAATATATTTTTTTATTCTTAATCTCGGTATCAATGATATGTTACTGACAGTTGCATTTTCTGTGTGTCCCGCCTGATAAGCAGATTACTGGATACCAAGCAAGGCTCATTCTTGAACGTGCTACCCGTTTTGGGGGGACCCATGTCTGGATCTTTAAACCCTCTTCTAATCAACTGTGAATGGATTTAATTTATTGCTATGTGCCTCTCTTCGGTTTGGTGTCATTTTGGTCTAGGATAGCTCTTCCCCCAGCCCCCAGCATAGTGGGGGATTGTCGTGAAGCTGCAGAGAGCCAGCAATAGCCATCAGATCGCTAAAAAAAGTGTTCTCAAGACAAATGGCTTTGGCATATTTGCTGCCTGTGTATTTAGGTGCTGTGTCTGTATCTAGATCGGCAGTTCCTGGCCATGTATATTTGCATCTATTAGCACTATTTGTAAATCACCGTGGCATCCACCATCTGTCTGAAAGGTGTTAAATAAATGTGAGATCCCTGTCAAAATGCAGTTGTTGTAGTAAAATAAGCTAGAATTTTTTTTAGGGGTGGTTTTATCATTGATGCTGCTTTTGCCAGTGATTTTGACCATTATTGGAAAGGAGGAATTAAAATCGTAGGATCGGATCTGAATTGAAATGCAACCAGTTGACAGCAGCTTGGGCAACTTTGTGATTTGAGGAGATTGCCTTAAAACTAATGAGGCAGAGTCGCAGTGCAAGGAAAGGCTTTCTTCTCAATTTTTGCTCCAAAATAACTATCTTCATGTTGTTTTCTGAAGCAGCTGCTGCCAATTGATTTATCCCCTGATAATAGTCTTAAGTTGTTTAGTTTGTCTTCTGTAAATGTATGCACACTTTGTAAAAACAAACAGACAATGTTTATGCCATGTCTGTTAGGTCATGCTGTGTATCATGGTGGGGGAGAATAAAAGGTCTGCGCTGTGTTGCTCTGGGGCTCTGAAAGTCTGTCTAGGAATTGTAGGGGGGAAGGCTTTGCCTCTGCACGAGAGGCTGTGGGGCGGGCTTGCTGAGAATATTTAGTGAACGTTAGCAGAATTGGTCAGAAGCAGCCAAGGCTATGGTGTGTTTGTTCTCGGCTCACTGTAATGCCTGCTTTCAGTGGGATTTTTGCGTGTGAAATAGATGAGAAATCCCACCTGAACAGAACCGAAGTGGAAATGGCCTCACAGCTGTAATAAGGGATACAGAGAATATCTGTTTGATTTTTGAGATCAGCATCCCTTCCCTTTCACTTTATGAAATCTATATGTTTCTCAGTTTATCGACATCTCTCTCACAAAGGAAAACGTTTTCCTATGTGAGGAAGATACATAATGCCTTCACCAGCTTTTTTTCCCCTGTTTCCCATGATGATGGTGAGCAGTGCCCAGCGATGGGCTGGGGCTGTGCCCATTGCAAGGCTGCTGAGTCTGCCCAGAGCCAGCCCCATGCCCGCTTCGCAAAGGGAGGGTTGGGAGCAGTGCCACTCTGCGAGGTGAAAAGACTGTTTCAAATGCAGTGAAAGAGCCTGGGGAAAGGCAGAATAGGATGATCCTGGTGCTGGTAAGATGCAACACTACTTAGGAATACTGGTCAAGAATAGAGGAAAGTTTACCAGCTGGGACCGACAGCGAAATGAAGAGTGATGGTTTAGGGCTTGGCTAGTGTGCAGTGAGGTTGCCCTGCTAACGTGTCATCTTGGGGATGCTAATAGCATGTATTAAAATGAGCATGCTTTAAATAGTCAGTTTGTTCATGAAACTGAGCACTGCTTAATTTATCATGAATGTCTGTAGGCAAGACAGGACCTAAAACGCTCTCAGCTCAATACCTGATGTGTTGTCTTTGAAGAGGGCAGGACTGGTGATGCTTTTGCCAAATGAACTTTATGGAGCTAGTTGCTGGTTGTTTTGAGAAAGCTACAATCTGAACCTCCATAGTAACTTTTTAAACAGAATATGATGTTAGGCACTTCCTTACAATGGGAGTTTCATTTAGATATGGAAAACACTTTGGGCCAAAAAAAAAAAATGGTGTTCTGAATTTTTTTTTTTGTCTGGTTCTTTTAAGTTTTATTGTGTAGAGTTGGTGGTAGGGTGCTAGGAAGGGACAAGTAACCAGCTCTGACTGGATTTGCTGTTGTGACACCATGCAGGATGGGTCAGTTTTGTGTTCATACATTTTTTAGTGGCTTGAACTTTGTCAGTAGAGCAGCAAACTATCTGGTCACTCTTTGGAGAGTTTCCACCTTGCAGGCTCTGCCTGTCTGAAGTTGTGCGTGCACCTTGCAGAGCAAACAGGGGCAGAAGGTTTAGTACACAGCATTAGCTTTGAAGCAAACCTTTATTTTTCTGCTTCAGGGTTTCGCATCAAGTCACACTCCCTCCTCCTATATTTTCTTCCTTGCCATCTCCCTCTCCTCTTCCAGGTTTCTTATCATCACTGTACAGGCTAGCAGCTTCTTTCAGCCTCCCAGCTAAAGAGGGCTTTGCTACAGCCAAAAAAAAAAAAAAAAAAAGACAAAAAAAAAAAACAACTCCCCAGACAACCATCCTGAACCCTAGGTCCTGTCCTGATGCTTGTCTCAGTGTAACCAAGGCAGCTCAGTGGCCACAGGACTGCTGAATGGCTGGAAATCGCAGCTATCTTAAATCTATGGAGGGGCCATGTATGCAGCTGCATCTAAAATTTTTATCACCGCCACTGCAGGTGAAAGGCTTTCATTTGGCTGTGCTGGTCCAGCAAAGTCTATTTTATTTATGTGCTTCCAAGCCCTTAAAACTTCTTTTAGGGTACATCAGTAGGGAGTTAATAGAAACTTTGAAATAGGAAAAATGCCTGTGGGTTAAGCAAAAACCCAGTTGACCAACTTGAACATAAAGCTGGTACTTAGTTGGTAGGTCATTTGCTGCGGGGGAGAGGGAGAGGTGGACTGGTGGACCACAGATAGCATTTCCCATTGGGAAAAGTTGTAAACACAATTAGCAACTCTTAATTTGGGAAGCAGTGTACACATTACTTAGCTTGTGTTTGTATTTTCTTGAAAAAAAGGCTTCTATATCTTACTCCAGTTGGTTGTTGTTTTAATACTAGCTCAGCACATTTATTTGTACATTTGGACTAGATTAGCATGTATACAAGCTGCTATAAAAATAATAACATTTGGAAAGAGTGAAAATATTTAAGGGTTTACACTCTGTGACTTCCTTAAAAAAGCCCAGGAAGCAAAAAACAGCTTCCCAGAGAAATTTGAATTGGAGTTAAAATTTCTCCCATTTCAATTTATTTTCAAGAGGAATGTTTCTTTTTCCTTTTTTTTTTGTTAACTAAATGTACTTTCTTAAAGACTAAAATGTCTTAAGCACCAGCATCCTGCTCTACCTTGTTTCTGCTAAATGGGATTATAAGGGATTTAATTCTGTGAGAATTTTTATGTGTTGCAGGAGGTGACTTTTTAAAGCGGCTACAAGCGAGCAGTACGTGACACCTCCTCCCATTCCCATCAGATCTCTTCTCTGGCCTGGGTTTTTCTTCAGCACTAATACCTGAGCGTCTTGGGCATCCTTGATCAGATAGGGCTGGGGGGGGGAAGGAGGTGGGTCAGGAATTAAAGCCTGACTCGGCGATCGGGTAGTTGGAAGCAAATTGCATTGATTTCTGTTTGTGGGTCTGATGGTTTTGAAAGCCACTTGCTGTGCGGCTTTCAAGCTCTTCCTGCCATATGTGCAGTCAATAACTGTGAGGGCCTCTGCCAGCACCACTTGGGCACTGCGCTAGCGCTGCCTTGGAGCACCTGGGTGACTTTAAACATACCGAAACCAGCAGGGCTGCTCGAGCTTAAAAATTGAGCAGGTGCTTAAGCCCTTTGGTGAACTGGAGACTACAGGCACTGTGCTAGCTCATTTCTGAACATAGATTTATTCTATTTTTTTTTTAAAGTGACTCTCCCTGCCTCCTTTTTCTCCTGCTTTCCAATTTCATCAGCCTCTCTCTGGCTTTTTCTAAGTGATGTGATTTTTCTGGCACGTTGGCCGTGCTGCACGTAGTGTGTAAGAACCACAACTTGAAATGAGGTATAAATAGAAAGGGAGAGTAGCTGCTTGAACTGCCACGGGGTGCAGAGAGCAAACAAACTTCAGGAATTTTGAAGAGCCGGCTAGATTACTATTACTTATTTATAGTGTATTTTTTAAGAGGGGTTTGGAATTCTTGCTGGTATTAGGGAGATTTAGATGCAGAAGTTGAACCTCGGTGATGTCCCCATGTAAGCCATCATTGCTCACCTCCATTTATCCCAAGGAGGATCTGGGATCTGTTCTGCCAAGATGCCTAATTCATGTGCAGCATCTCTGCAGGTAGGAGGCATACCAGATTTGTTTCAATGTCTCTTTCTTTCTTCCCACACCAGTTTTGGCATTTGCTTCTTTGCGTACTCCTTTTATATAGTTCTTTGGCTGATACACAGATAATTCCACTTTTTTTTTCCCCCCTTCTCCCCTCTCCAGCTCCCTCTGCGTCCCTCGTGGCTCTAGAGAACTGCCTTGTTTATTGCTGATAGGGTGTTTGATGCCAAGAAATCCTGACTGCTGGTGCATTATCGCGGGGCTGTGACGCAGGGCAGGATCACATTCCAGATCTAGGTCTTGTTTATCTTGGATCCCTCTCGTGCTGTGGAGCAGCAACTAGTACTTGACTTCTCACACTCCTTCATCAGCTCCATCTTCTGCGCCCAGGATCCATCCTCCTCCTCCTCGCGTGCCTGCCCGTGCTGCTCGCCTTCGCACGAAACCCAGGGGAGAGGAGGTCTGGGAAGGTGCAGGGGGCTCCTCGCCAGGGAGGAGCTGCACCAAGCTGGTCCTTGGGCATTGCAAACCATGACTGGAGGGTTATTTGTCCCTGGTTGTTTATTTTTTGCTCTATTTATTTGAATTACCATTTTAAGAAGGGAGGAATTGTCTAGCAATTAGTGCTGTTTGCAGCAGTACCTGTGGTTGGCAAGTTCAGAGCTCCCCTGCATCCACTGTTCACAATCCTGATCCAAGCTCATTTATCATTTTGCATCTCAGAGGTGTTTTTTTCTTTTTTTCCCCTCTCCCCCCATTTTTTTCTCTGAATATTGCTCGCCCTGTGCAACAGATGTGGGGATCTGATCCCACTTCCATTGAAGTCAATAGCCAAATTCCTATCGACTTCGCTGAGAGCGAGAGCGAGCCCCTGTCTGGGGAGCAAGGATTAGAGCTAAGTAGGAGTAAGTAAAGTACAATAAAATCAGAATATCCTACTTACTGCTTAATGCCACGAATTCTGTTTTGAAGAATTTCTGTTTTGAATCCCAGGGCTTTCTGTGCTGGTGAATGCCAAGAGCTGAATTCACGGGGGTGGGGAAGAGGAGGAGTTGACAAGCATAAGAGGGTTTTGGTTTCTGGAGTTAGGAGGCACATTGGTAGAAAGGAATGAAAAACAGTCCGTGATTCCTTCGTGACCCTGCAGTAAAAGGACTTCAGCTGATGGATGAGGGGCTTGGTTTGGCAGACATGCTGCACTGGATCCACTTTTGACCGTGTCAACCAAGTGTCACTGTCTAAATCTGGAGCGCTGTTGTGTATTATGGGAATATAAATAAACCCAGAAAAAGGCTCGGGAAGGGGACAATGGTAGGACAGCATCTGAAAAAATAAAAATAAAAATCTCCCCCTTCCTGTCCCCTTCTAAACACATGGCTAAAATTAAAGTTTTTTTTAAAGAAACAACAAAAACCCAAAACCCCACCAACCAAAGAGGCTCGGGGAGGAGCAGAGCGGTTTCTTGCTCCATGTTTTGCCTCCCCTGAGGCTCCCGGCTCGGTGCGGTGGCAGGGAGTGAGCGAGGCGCGTGGACTTGGGCCCTGCTGATAGCGGCGTGGCCTTTACCCCGCCCGGGCCCCGCCAGGAAGAGCAGGCCGGATTACCCGTGTTTTACAAGCAGGGAGGGTTTATTTTTCTGTGACTCATGCAGGGTGGCGGGGCAGATGGGGGCAATTCAACGTCTTCCCGGAGGGAGCCCGGGTCCTGTATGGTTTCCCCCCACATCCCCATGAAGCCTGCGGGCTGGAGCCGGCTGCGGGTGCTTCCCTCATTAGGGCTCAGCTCCTGGCACGCGGCCGCGGTCTCCCCAGGCAGCCTGCAAGGTGCAGCAGCCCCGTGGTGTGGAGAGCAACGGGGGGCTGCAGGTTTTAGGGAGAGACCAGGTGCTGCCCAAAACTGTGGCTGTAAGGGAATGAGGAGGGGGGAAAGCCCCATTTCTTGGGGTCTCAGCCCCCGGGGGATGCGGCGCAGGGGCTGCGCTGTGCCACTTCCTCCTGTCGCCGCTCGGCTGGGATGCTTCAGCTTCCCTTGCTGGCTTTTCCTTTCTTTTTCCCTTCGCTCTCTCTTTTGGCCGGGATTTTAACATATATCACAGGCTGGTAGGCTAAGAGCCTGGGACTTCCCCTCACCACACTCAAAGTCTTTGATCTTTTGCTTTGGAGGTAACATCAAAAGAATGGCTGAGAAAGACAGCCAGCGCTGTGAAGTTCAACGTTCAAGTTAATAGCTTGACTGAAGGTTGTGCTGCATTGCTGGAGCCGGAGTAAACACCGGCGAGTGCGCGCAGCTCCCTGCCAATGGCCCTCGCGCTGCAGCACGGCTTCGTTTGCATCCGCAATTAATCTGGGCCCTAGCGAAGGGCAGGCTTCTCGTTTTGATTTTGTTATTCTTTAGTTCATTTTTAATTTTAATTCCCCCCCCGCACAGACCATGGGAGAATAAAGGAGCGGGGCGGCTGCTCCGGGGAACGTGTCGGGAGCTGCTTGGCTCGGTGTTCCCAGCAGTCGGCCGCGGATGCGCCCTCGCAGCCCAGTCCTGCAGTCCTTGTGTACTTTGTCATTTCTGGGTTTTTCTTCCTTCTTAAAATGATTAAGCTAACGTCTGTTGGCAAACAATTGCCATTCCTCCTTTGTGGTGTTAATAATAAAAATCATTAACTACGCCCTGTCCAAGCACACAGTCTGGATAGTATGGGCATCTCCACGCCAGATACATGTGTGTGTGTAGATATATATATATGGATACAAATATATTTAATTCCCTTCTCACTTCAGTTTGGTATCTCCTGGTGCATGTGGGTGAATGGCTGACTTTTCTGTCCATTTTTTCCCACTGCCGTGTTCTGCTGTTCTGGTGGCCTCTATTCTGTGTATGTGCTTTGATTTATTTGTATTAATGCACTGTAAATAAGGTGAGGAATTGCATATGATGTTGCACAGCAGTGCACAGCCTGGCCCTTTTCTGCACGGCTTGGAGTGCCAGGTGGAAGCTTGTGGGCAGTGAAGGATGCTCAGGAATGTGTAATAATCTGGCAGTGGCGGTAATGGCATTGGGACCAGAGCTTTCGAGGGGCAATGAGGGGCAAAGCTCCAGCAGACTTCACTGGGGCGATTGGCACTTGTGGGTCAATTGGTCTGATATAAGTTTAAAGCGTAATTATGCATAACTGATAGGATATGGGTTTGTCTGCAGCGTGTTTTGGTGCATACATATGTGGGGTGATTGATGTGAGCACTAAACTCTATAGCAAAATGAAACCAAAGGACTCCATTTGTTTTCAGGCACGTTTATGTGAGCGAGATGCACCAAGGATACCGTTATTCCCCAGACAGAGGCATTTTCTTCTTAATCCTAGAACAAAGAAGTAGGAGATTCAGATTAGGAGGAAAGTTAATGGCCTTAATAAACTATGGGAGAGAGGAGATTTAAAAATGCTCGGAGAGCGAAAGCATTTTGTCTGATAGGACTCAGACTTCTGTAAATTTACATAGGAAAGAAAAGTCTTAGTCATTATATTTTTGCATTTTTTGACCTCTTGAGCAGAGCTTCGCTGTGGGTCTTAAATCACTCAGCAGTGCGAGGGACGGGATTCACAAAGCAGCAAAGACAATCAGGCACCCAAGTTCTTACAGCTTCTTGGAAAAATCCTGACCCGGGTCCTTTGTACTGTGGAGTGAATTAAAAGCCCTGGAGTGTGTGGGAGTTCAGGACATTCGTGCCCTCTCGAGGAAACGTGGAGTGCTCGGGGGGTGACGACCCCGCTGGGTGAGACTGCAGGGCTCTTTCTATGAGGACGGTGAGGCGTGTTAATTTTCGAGCCAATTATCATTCAGAAGTGATGGCAAAGCATCCAGTGCCACGGAGTGACAGCCCACAGCGGGGCTTGCGGGAGCTGCTGGTCTTTTCCTGGACCTCCGGGAGAAGCCTTGGGTGCGCGCACTGAGGCCCTTCAGCCGTTTCTTACCCCCCTCGTTCCCTTCCAGCTCGCTTGCTAAATAATTCTTTCCCCTTTGTTTATTTATTTTCTTAAACAAAACGCAGCTCGTTGCTGTGATTAAGCCCATGCACAGTCAGAGGAGTTTTTCCGTGCTCCCTGTGAGAGCTGCTGCTGGAAAAGCTCCCCTGGAGGGGCCGTCTGGGGGAGGGCAGGGCAGTCCGGGTTCGCTCTGCCCTTCAGGTAACGTCCTGATCACAATACGTTGCAAATCCCATGTTGCTTATGGGGCGACAGGAGGAAAAGAATAATAATATTCAGTAGATTAACAGCTATTGTATCATTGCATGTTGCTTAATAAGCCTGATATTACGTGTGAGAGGTAAGCTCCTTAGCGGAAGCAGGGTGCACTGTAATGACCTTTTGTGTGCAGGTCTGTTGAGATGAAAAGTCCCTCCTGAGGTTAGTGGGTTAGCTATTCAGCATGCAAAAACACCGGCTGCAATGTATTGTCCTGTGCAGACGCTCTTCAGTCTATTAATAAGCTCAAAAATCTGTTTAGGAACCTGATTTTTTTTTCCCCCCTCTGTATCCACCTAGGACAAATTTGACTTGGAAATGGAACAGAATTGCTGTGTCGTGATTTTAAAATAAATAAATAAGCCATTGCTATGAAAGGGAGCTCATTGATCCTTACTGGCTTCGTTTATAATTACCCTTGCATGCAGTCATCCTGCCTCATCTGCAAAACCAAAAACACCTCTCAAAACCCCACCAAACAGCCAGCACAGGTCGTTACGCCCTTCCCCTCCCCAGTCTCTTGAACCTCGAGAACTTATTGCGGACACTTATATTTTATAAGATTATAAAATGTTGTAAGCTTGGAGCCTTTGCTTTCCCGGCTGTTCAGTAAATACACTGGTGTCTCTTGGATGTGCCCTGAGGCTCTGAAACCTGAGGCCTGCCCACATCTTGAGTTCTACTTTCCTCCTTGCAAAGTGCCTCTGGCTAGTGGAGCTGTCGATTGCAGCCCCTTCCACCCCCCTGTGCTGCTTTTTTATTTAAAAAAAAAAAAAAAAAAAAAAAAAAAAAGCTTAAGACAGCTGTAACAAACCTCTGCTCGCTCCTGTTTTTATCAGCTGCAGGTAAGGCTAAAACCTAAAGTATTAATTTGACCCCTGTGGGTCCAGGACACGCAGCATTTGGGATGTGACATTCCTGGTGGGACCAGCCCAGACTCGGGCAGGACCAACCCCACCGGCCGCCCTGTGCCCAAGCACCAGGGCTGGACCTTTTAGGAGAGCATCCCCTGGGTGTGCGTGCTCTTGCAGGCTGGCTCCTGGGTGGTCCAGAGCAGGGCTTTGGCTGTCATCTTGCCGGGGCCTTTCCTGGGGATTCCTGCCCGCTCCTCCTGCACGGACTTGCTGCACCCTGCGCTTTTCCCCTCCTGCAGAGTGCGGGCTGTTGTTGTGCAACTCCTGGGAACAGCAGTGAGGGATGCTCCGTGCTGGGGAGAGTCCCTGTACCATAGCAGGACATTTGCTGATTGTGGTGGTGGTAAAATTATTGTGTTGAATTCTGCATGCACCTGATTGACCATCCTTCGGGGACACTCCAAGCCAAATATTTTTTCTTCGGTGCTTGCTGGCTATTTTAAGTGGAAGCTGTTTTTCTAGTACCTGCAAAGTTCCTTTAATTTTTTTTTTTTTTTGCATATTCATCTCTTGAGAGAGAACATAATATACATGAACAGACTTAAGAAACACTCAGTGTTCCCAAACCACGGTCCTTTAAATAAATAAATACAAAAGTTGCCTTGTGGGCCAGCCAGTTCAAAATGCCTGCTCTATATTTAGCAGCAAGAGCAACATTTTAGGCCAGATTTATATGCTCAGGGCTGCTCTGATGACTCCTTTGTTTTAACTTGGGGTCCGTGGCATTGCAGTGTGACAAATGCACATGGCGCGAGGCTGGCCGGGTCGGTCCGTCCGTCCGTCTGCGGTGCTGCATCCGCTCCCCCGGGCCATGGCCAAGATGCTCGCAGGGGGATCGGGATCGCAGCCACGCAGCCCTCGCCTCTCCGGTGCAAACCTCGGCCACAACCACAAGGATTTGGTGCAGGGGGCAGAGGCCCTCCGGGACGGGAGCTGTTGTGGAGCAGCTGATGCATTTCTCCCTTGTGCAGGGCCCTGCCCAGTCAGCATTTCTGCACAGAATTAAATAATAATAATAAAAAATATATTTTCTCTTCCTCCCACCATTTGAGGGTCTCATGCATGTTGCACTTTAACCTATGCAGAATAAAATCTGGTTTTATGCTTTCTTTTTCTAATCTAGATATGAGCATGATTTTGATTTGCTGCTTGAAAAAGTGGGTTTATTTATTTATCCCCCCCCCCTCTTTCCCAATTCATTAAAATTGAAATGTTTATTTTGCACTGGGGCATTGTGCAGTTTGACTTTGTTTCTAGTCACTTGAGCTTGGGGAATGGATGTACTGGTATGGTTGTTTTGACTTATGAAAATTTTTTTCCTTTTAAATAAACAGAACACTTTTCCAGAACTTCCAGTAGTACACTTTGTATCTCTTTGTCCCTAAAAGATGCCAATTCAACAAAAGTTGCCTATGTTGAATGCATAACATACAGTACTTGAAAATTCAGAATGCATTTCTGAAGGCATGTCACACAGCTATTTGAACGGTACAAGAATTGTACTTATTTCCATTGGAGTGCCTTTTTAGCTGGAAAAAATAATCCACAGTGGTCTCAGTCCTGGACCATATTTGTTTTAACATCTATCTACATCTCCTTTAAGAAAAAAAAAAATCAAAACAATGTTTTACTTGTTCTTGAGGAAGAGTTTGTGTGGCTGATGATTCAACAAAGAATATTTTAAAAATACTTCATTTAAATACCATAAATGCATATTGCATTGTTTTGGTAGTGCTGGAGGAAACCAGAAAATAAATACGTGGGGTGGCTGCCCAGGAAAGAGAGGTGACAGCACAGATTTAGTGAATACTTCAGTTGTTTGTTTTTCGCTTTGATCCCAAATGATTCACTCAGTCCTCTGCCTAAATATATTTTTCCTACCGAAATGGGAGCCAGCTTTCCCTCCGGTCAGGCCGGGCGTCTTTTCTATGGCTAGCTGAGGTGTAGGGAGGTAAAGAAGGTGTTTGCATGGGTGCATCCCTCCTTCAGCAAGGGTCATGGTGCTTCTCCTAAAGGCAAGAGGACCTTTTGACCCCTCCCAGACCTTTGTTACAAAGGAATTTGGGAGAATTGGGGGAAGGTGTGGGCTGCTCTCGAGGGGTTTAGGTTGGATGTGCGGGGTGTGCTGTCCGACAGTGGGCAGGTGGAGGTGGCTAATGGTTGTGTGAGGGTCTGGGGGATCAAGGCCTTCAGCTGGTGGATGGTTGAGACACGCAGCTCATGCTGGAAAGGAGAACGGGTGAGAGTGGCCCTGCTAGCCCCGTGGGCAAGTGCCCTCGAAGGATAAGCGGAGAGGAGGGTTATTGATAGGGGAAGCAACTGGTGCTGGGAGGGAACGTGCTTTTCCCAGCTCTCCAGGAGGGATTTGGAAAGAGCTGTAATCCTGGGTTAGGAGTAATTTGTTACAGCAAGACGATACTTGAGTGGCAGGAGGATGCTGGCGGAGGCGCGAGGCGGCTGCGCTCGGAGGAGTAGCTGGTCTCGCAGAAGGTCAGCCTGACACGAATCCCACCCCAGCCCACAGGTTTTGTTTCTCAGCCAGCGCAATTAGCTCAGGGGACTCTTGACCTTTTTTTACATCTTTCAAAGACATCTCCACACATCTGAGCTAAAAGATTGCGCTGAGGAATGTGGACCAGGATATGATGCAGTGGAAAGTTTTTTCCAGTCAGGCCTTCTGAAAAACAAAGTAACCCCAACAGCAACCTTCCCAGCTCCTCAGAGGAGGTCAGAGCATTTCTGGTTTCGCTGTTATCTTCAGGACTCTTTCCTGAGGTTGTCTTTAGGTTACATTTTTGTGTTAACTTTTTGGGGTTTGTTTTGAGTTTAAAAAAAAAAAAAAAAAAAAAGAAAAAAAAAAAAAAAGATATAGACAAAAGTTACCAACCCCGGGGCAAGAGAATTTTGCAAGTTCTTGGTTTTCGCGACAGCCTGAAACCCTTGGAGCCATGTATTCTGCAGTAACCCCTCGTTGCATTGAAGACCCAATCACATATAGAAACCACAGGGGAGGCGACAGGAAATTCGGTATGAAATTTGCTGGGTTTACTAGAGAGTGGCTCCCGGCAGTTCACCCAGAATTGCTACATCAACAGGAATTTTTGTGGTAGTGATTCGAGTCATGAGTTTCACTTACCCAACATCAGGAGAAAATATGACTCTTTCAGTAAAAGCCCCATTGGGCGATGTTACAGTGAGGAGCAAAGAGCTCAGTTCTCCCATAGCATCTTTATTCCTGCATCCCGTGGGAGCTGGCAAACCAAATCCCAACTCTCAGTAGCATTGCACCTCTCGGTAGTGCCCTGTGGTGTTTGCAGGTACTTTGTGGGATCTGAGATAAGAATTTGGAAGAAAAGGGGAATAAAACCCTACCCAGTCAGTCCTGTGCCAGTGTCTGAGATGCCCCTTTGAAGAGGACTGTGGCTTGTGGTGTGCTGCATGGGGAACCCTGCTGCAGCTCCCTCGTCCACATCTGCTGACTTGTGGTAGCTGTAGGTGCTGAGCGCTTTACAAATCAATCCCCTTGGCTCAGGTCTCATAAACTGAGGCTTCTGAACTCAAGTGGCTCCTTACAGCAAGGATGTGACAAATTGCTTGTACTGGATCCTGTGGAAACATAGCATGGTGCCGCTGTGCTGGTGGACGTTGCCACAAGGCCAGCGTGCTGCAGCAGCCCTTCCCCACCCTCCTCCTCCTCCTTCATCCCTTTGCACCACAAGAAACCAAAGTAGACTTCCCCTTCCAACAAACAGGAAGCAATTTGGAGAACAGATTGGGAAGCTGGGGATCTCTAGTGATGGTAACAAATGAGGACAGGAGGTAGCACTGGCCCTGCGTACACTTAGGCACAGATAGCTGTCAGTTTTATTTCACACACATGTAGGTTTGCTGGAAAAGGGTATCAGCTCAGCAGCCATTTTGCATCCTGCTCACATCGAGGTGACTTTGGTGATGGGTGACAACCAGAGGAGCCTGGTTAATGCTTCCCAAAATTTAGAAATGCGTAATTCCTGCTTTAAATGATGGAGTGGAGGGGAAGGTGGAGGTCTGTTTTGGAGGGCCCTTTTTGTTCCACACCCCGCCGTCCTGGGGCATGGATACATGCACTGGGGTGGGAGAGGGGACCAGGACAGGGCAGGCGTGTTCTGCAGTATCAAAGCACGACCAGGCTGATCTACCACTGAGCTGTGTGTGTGCTTTTTCTCCTTGTTTTGTTTTCTTTTGTTTGTTTTGATGTTTTCTCTTCAGGACAAATAAATAAATAAAGGGTAGTTGCAAAGCTTTAAAGCTGCAGTCCCTCCTTTACAAATGGAGTTAGGTTCTTTACAGAGCTGGAAAGTTTTAAGGGAGGCAAGGTTCCCCTGGAGCGGCCCTTCTGTTATAATGGAGGTAGTCCAGTGCCGTGATCTCTCTCCCTAACATGCTGTCAGATATTTTTACTGTCTTTATTTAATGGGGAGGAAAGGAATTATATTTTATAGACCATAAAATGCATTCTTGGACTTCATGCAAACACTGGTTACCAATTGTTCTCTCACTCTCTGGGAGATTGCCAGGAGGAGAAATTAAATGTGGGTCTGTACATCAAATTGTTCAGCGAGTCTTAGAGCTGGGTTAGCTTTGCTGGTTCTAAACAAGCTGTATCTACAGAAAGACTTTGTTGAGATTTCATGACTGTCCCATTCTTTCTCTAATGGAAACTCTATGCTTGAGTGGAACAGAACAGGTTGCAGAGAAAATCTGGGAAAAATAGTTTGAAGATGATGTACTTTTTTTTTTCCTTATTTTTTTTTTTTTTCTTCTGGCTTAAAAGTAGGTAGGTAAAAAAATTTGTTCTTGTTCCTTGGGTGAAATTATGCTTTTATTTGTGCCTGTGTTTTGGAACAGTATTTTGTAGACATCTGTAAAATCCTCAAGCAGCCTGCTGATTTGTGCAGTGGGGCTGTGGAGGCTTTCAAATTAAATGTGAAAGTAATGGTGCTTTCCCAAGCTCCACCCGTGATCAAGAAACACTGCCTGCAGTTGTTCTGCTGAGATACCATGTGAACTGCAGAAAGTAGTGCTGTGCTGCTGTGTCACATGAATTCTCTTCCTCTTGTAAGTCTAAAAAAAAAAAAAAAAGTTTAATTCCTGCAGTAGCTGATTAGCCTTAGCTTCTTCATGCCCAGTGTCAAAATCCTAGAACTCCACTGGCATCCACCAACCTTGCAAAACAACTTTACTTGGGTGTTTCAGTAAAACTGATGGCAAGCATACCTTTCATCCATTTCCTCACGAACAAATAATTATCTGAATGTCCTTGAACTTTCGTAGGTGTTAATTTTTAAAGATGCTTCTGAGGACCTGCTGGGTATTGTCTTTAGCGCTCTCCTGGAGCAGTCTCCTCTGTGCCCTTAGCGTTATGCAGACAAAGGCAGCACCAGTAGCCGTGACGTGCTGCAGCAGTCCTGGGATGTAGCTGTGGTGTTGCAGCTCATCCAGGATGCTGGCGAAGAGCTCTGTGAGGGCACGGGGCCTGATGACTAGGTCAGGAGAAAGCTTTGGTGTTTTTGGGGTGTTCCTCTGTCTCCCCTCGGTCTGACGGCTCACCCAAGAGGGAACATTGTTCATTTAGGGGCCCGTGGGGCTCCAGCTATTCTTTTGTGCTCTATCTCACCCCACAGCAGGCGTGAGCTTTCCCCACAGCCTCAGACTGCTCCATGGCTTCAGTGAGGCACTGTCAGCTCACAGGGTTTCTGCTCTCCAGCATCTTTCCTTTGAGATGATCTGAGACTGTTTAATCGCTAACACGTTTCTGTGATTTTCAGGCTGTGGTGGACTCCGCGTTCTCCTTTTGTATGCCCTAAGCAGCACTTCAGCAATGTGACAAAGGCACAGGCAAAATATTAAAATGGGCAACTCAAGGCCCCCTTTTCAGGGACTCCTTGTGCATGACTGGAAGGGAAAGAGACAAGGTCACTAGAGCTCTCAATAACTGGGAAATTCAAGGCAATAGAAGTGCCTTGTTCAGGAATATATCACAAGATGGTCTGGCTGATAGCGCTGGTGAATAAGCATTTTAAATTGGGAAGAGGGCTAAATGCTGTATGTGCATCTGTCTGTGCAGGTATATACCACTTACCAGTTCCTTTTTTTGTGTGTGTGTTTGTATTAATTTTACCCTATTTATTTTATCCCTATGTATTTTTATTTAATCATTTCTTTTTGCAGTGTTACAATAATTTAAAGGGTGATTTTTTTTTTTAAGTGGAGATGTGTGATAAATACTTCCATGTTATACAATAACGTGCTTTCATTTCTTGAGGTAGGGGAACCTTTTGTGGGAAAGGATCAGTCTCATTGATATAAGCCTTGTTGCTCTCATTTTTAGCAGCTCCCCTGTGCTTCATCGTGGTATATTACATATTCTGTAGAGGAGCTGAACATTGTGGGTGGTGTCTATTATTTTTCATATGAAAAATTCCAGACATTGCAGATCTGCAAGAAATAGGACACCCTTGTAAAGTTTCTGTAGCAATCTCCTTCGGTTAGTCATTTGCTGGTAGTTTATGTTGTTCTCACACTGTACACACCTACAAGCAAGGTGATAACTGAGGGCAAAAATGATGGATGGAGGCGGATAGATGGATCCATCTAACTAATAGATAGAGAACAAGCTGAGGGTTCTGGTTTTGGATCCCATTTAAGCCCTTCTGACTGCAGTGGGGACGCAAGTAGGTTGCAGTCCTTGCATTGTAGGCACCAAGACAGTATCCTCTTAGAACTACTTTTCTTTTCTGCAAAGAGAAATTATAGTCTTGTTAAGCTCTGTTTTTGTTACTATCGCTTTACCCCTAATCCCTTCATAATTTTAGTGTCCTGAGTTACTACTGAATTATCTTTAGTTAAAATGTGCCTAGGTGGCTGCCCAGATGAGTTGCTAGCTAAATATTGGGGAAACCTCTGAAAGCTTCAAAGCTGGCATCCAGGTGGGTGCTTCCAAGTGCTCCTGCAGGACTGGCCGAGGGAGGAAAATTAGGGTCAGGAATCTGTCAGTTCGTGTGGTGTGTTGAGAGGCAGGAAGAGCTCAGACTGAAGGTGCTCCGATATGTCTGGGAGAGGTGTCGGAGGCCTGTGGCACCATGCAGCCTCTGACTGCAGCAGCCCTGCTCCTGCTTGCTTCAGTTCCTGGGAGCTAATAAGCACCAGCTGCAGGAAACCCGAGCTGGAAAGTGTTGTGCAGCTTTCCTTGTTTAAAAACATGGACTATTTTTTTTTTTTTTTTAATCGTGTTTATGTATTTATATGCTCTGGGACATCACTCGTAGGGCATTCCAATGGTGAAAACAATAATGTGACAAGGGAGCAGCTCCAGGTCGGACACCGGTGCAGGAAACACCTGCAAGCCCTGTGCCATCCCTCTCGTCGGGGCTGCGCTGCTGCGAGCCCTGGAACTGGGGGACGCTGGCAATGAGTAAGAGTTTCCAGTCAACTCCTCCAGTCCTGCAAGTGGATTTTAGCTGCTTTGAACGAGCTCTGCCCTGAAATCTTGAGAAATATGTTTCTTTCACAGCTTCTTTGAATGTTTTTTTTTGTGGGGGGGGGGGATGGATGGACACCTGTGCGGAGCTGCTCCTGGTGGGTCCCTGCTTTGCAGGGCGTGCTGGTTGCAGATGGGAGGTGAGGACGTGCTGCTCCTAGAAGTGAAGGATTGGTTTTTTTTTTCCCCCCCTTCTACCAAAAAAAAAAAAAATCTGTGCAGTTCAAATCATTTGCTTTTTCCCTTGTGCTGACAATTTAACAGCCTTTTTAAAAGCTTTGGTTTCTCTCAAGTATGCTCGCCCCATACGTATTTTAATTTTTGTGCAGAGGCCTGGAGCTTAACAATTATTTTGCTTAAGCTCTCAGAGACTTGCCATAAAACTTTTTTTTTTCTTTTTTAAACACACACATGCTAATGATCCTCATCAGATCATATTGTTAAACAGGGAATAAACTACTCAAGCCAAGATGACATTATTTTAAAAAATGTAAAAAGCGGGCCAGCAGAGTCCGTTTCAACAGTTTCGCTCCGAAATAATTTGCACAGATTTGTTTAGGGTTAACTTGTTGAAAAGCCCGGTGTTTGCGCAGGCAAGGCGCGATTTCCACGTTGAGAGATGCTGGAGAGGAGCGAACGCGTGTCCGGCGCTCGCAGGAGCGGACGGTGGGAACTTCCCCCGCCTGCCCTTCCCCTCCGGTGCAGGAATGCAAACCCAGCCTCGGAGGCTGGGAAAGTCGGCCTCGAATTTTTGTGGACTCCTTGCAAATCAGAGGAACCGTCTGGCTCAAATCTGCATTTAGGGCCGAGAGAATAGGATTTCCTGCTATTTAGTCGCTTGAGGAAGGAAAGGATTTACCTCTCTGCTGTAATAGCGCTTGACTTTTATTTTTTTCCCTCTTTTTTTTTTTTTTTAATAAGAAAATCGGAGCGTAGCGCAGCCGTAGTAAACCTGCAAAAGCAATCACGCCTCCTGCCCCCATCCCATCCCTTCCCTCGCCCTCCCCGCGCACCGTGCCGCACGCAGGCACCGCGATGGGGCTCTCCCCCTCGCCCCCAGCCCCAGCACCGAGGGGCCGGGGTGCGGGCTGGCGTCTCCCTCCGTCGTGAAAGAGAGAGTTGTGGAGGGCGGCCGCTCGCCGCAGCTCCGTCGGGCCGCGCTCTGCCCGCCATCTGGATTCGGTTAGCTCGCTCGGCAGTAGGGCTGAGTCTCATTTCCTCCAACCAGTAATGTTATATAGGCAGTGATCCTGTTCTGCCCTAACATAATTGAAAATTATGTGTATTGTAGACTCGCAGCGCTGAAATGTAGACTCGTAAAAATCTGTGGCTCAGGTAGCCTGTGGAGATTGAATTTGGCACACAATGAAGCTTTTATGTAAAGTAAGAATTATAAGCCACCACATCAATATTGTGTTACAGGCATGACAATTCTTGGATGAGGAGCCCTCAAGTCAGGCTCGTCACCTTAAACAATGCTAATATTTTGTCCTTTATCAACGGGGCTGGCACTGGAGAGCCCGCAAGTGGCCAGCAGCGTCCCACTGCTGAAGCTGTCGGTCCAACAGCTTGAGGCAGACCCCAGCCCTCCACGTCCACCTGGTGGAGAGGACATCTGTCCCTCGGTGGGGCCGGGGTGCTGGAGCCCAGCCACTTGGGGGAGATGTGGAAGCTGTTTACTGACCCTCACACCTTCCTTGCTTTCTGTGGGAGCTGTTGATTTATTTATTTATTTATTTATTTATTTATTCCCCCTTCCATATTGGCAATGGAAGCTGTCATGTGTGCAAAACGGAGCCCAGCTCATGCAGGATGCCACGGGCTTTCACAGCCTGTTAGGTCCCAGAGGAGAAGCGGCTTTGGCTGTGTTTGAGCATTTGAACTGGAAAGTTTTTGGACCTGCTTTGGCAGGGGTGGGTAATGGAAGGACTTAAACTGAGAGCCCAAACTGTAAGGGTCTACAGCACAGAGAAGCAAAGTAACACTGAGCTCTATCCTGAAGTTTCTTGCGCTGGCTCTCATGAGATGGAGGCAGAGCAGGAACAATCACGCTGTCTTGCACTGTTTCTTCTTCTGGGAACTTAGTGCTAAAAAAAAAAAAGCATAGCTGACAGTCTTGAAGGCTTTACAATCCTTGCAGTAATTACTGGCTGGACAGGGTCTGATGTGAGCTTGCTCACGCTGCCCTGTCAGTGCCTCTCACTGTGCCCCTGGGGACAGCCTCAGAGAAGCCCACGCGTTTCTTGGCCTGTCTTTTAGGGCAGCCGCTGACCTGAGCTCCCTCACGGATCACCAGGTTTGTAGGAATATTCCAGAGTTGCTCGTGAGCCTCAAGTGGTCATGGAAAAATAAGTGCGGTTGTTTTGTTTTGGTGGACGATGGCTTCCCAGCCACTTCCAGCAAGCTGGCTGCTTCAGCTGTGGTAGAAGCAACTTCTCACTCTCCAAAACAGTCATGTACCATGAGGCAGACATTCTGTGAGGATGTTTTCCTTGGAAGAAGAGAAAAATGCAGTCTCTAGAATGACACACTTGCTTTACTAGCATTTAATAACTTCACTCCCCAGCTGAAATATCAGGGGAAGTCTCTAGTCACTGTGAGCCACCAGGACTGTCGTTAGGGAGCTTTTGTGCCTTTCTGCAAATCCATATGCCCCTTTATGCGGTGGTGTTACGGTCACTGCATGTGAAAGACAACTGATGGACTTCCAAAAATGTATCAGTTGACTTGCTCAATAGCGCCATCCACAAATCTGAAATGTATTGGATTTCCCCTGAAGTTAAGAAGCTCTCAGTCAGCCTAGGCTTTGGGTTCATTTTCTGTGCACTTGGGTTGCATTTTTAAGCATTTCTTTGAAACCACAAAGGGTTAGAAAGTTACTTTAGCATAATCTCAACTTTTAAATTTATGTTGTGGTCACCTATATTGAAGAGCTGGGATTTGATGCAAGCAATCAAATATCTGGAGGCTTACAATCAAGTTGTATGAGTTAGCAATGCCACTTACGGTAGGCTAGTTCTGGTTTGTTTGGGTTTTATTTCTTGTTTTTAAGAAGTGCTGAAACATTCTGGTCCACATTGCAGAAATCCCAAATGTGAAGATGAATAAAAACAAGACTTATTGGAACTTGAGGAACTCAAAAGGGGCACAAATCCAGAGTATGGGTTTGTTTATTTGCATTCCAGTAGCTCAGAAATCTCAGGCCCTCCAAGCGATGGGAAAGGGGAATGCATCCTCCCGCTTTTGGTCACCTCGGTGCCTATGGTCTTGCAGCAAACTGGCCTTGCATGCTCGCAAATGTTTTGCATACGTGAGCAAATGTGATAGTGATGTGCTGAAAGCATGGAACCAGATCTCCTTCCTTCCTTCGCTGAGATTTAGATACAGCTTCCGCTGCTAGCCTGGAGTGGCAGGGGCTGATCGTGCGTCGTTCTCCTTCAAGATTACTTAAGGAAACAAAGTGATGGGTAAACATAACTCTTTCTCTAGATATTTTCTAGGAATAGATCTGTTAGGTCAATCAGAGTCCAGTACTATCCTCAGTGGTCAGATCTATGTATACAGCTGCTTTTCTTAGGTCTGGGAGGGGGCTGAAGGTATGTGGTAGTAAGCATTTCTTCCAGCGCAATCCGGGGCTTTTAGAGATCATATATTAACCATTGGCACAGTGTTGCGCCACACGGAGAGTAAAGCTGGGGCAGAAATTGTATCTGTGCTGCATGGAAGAGTGGTTTGGGGCTCACTCATTTCTCTGCAGGACTGGTTTTGGTGAGAACAGAGGGCCGTGCTGCTGCAGCACAGTGGGCACCAGTTCTGTGGGAAGTGTGTGATCACTGGGTGATCTGGTTGAGTGTGGTGGGAGGATAGACATGTTCCAGAGCCAAAGATTTAGTTGGTATTTGATGCTGGTTAAGTCCATGGGAACGTTCAGCTGCTTCTTGAAGGGTAGTTATGGTGGTTTTTGTTGTTTCTTTGGTTTGCTTTCTGAATCAACACCTCCTTATGCTGGAGACTGGCAGTATATTGAAACTATCTGCCAATGGCAGTGATACAAATACGGTCTGGCTGCCCCAGTGCCTGGCCAGGGCAGCCAAGAGCAAATGCACCAGGCCGTATTCTGTCTTGGGCATCATCAACTGGAGAGCTTATTACGTTTGGCTGTGTAATTGAATAAGTTACACTGTGCAAGTCCCTTAAGGATTGTCCTTCAGAAGGTTTCTCTCCTGCTGATGATGAGCAAGAAGAAAATAACCCATGGTGACTCCCAGAACTGGTGGAAAAGAGAGAAAATAAGTCTAAGAACCAACAGTGATTTGGCCTCACATTGCTTTTTGGGCAGACCTCTGATTTTAGGGTTCACACAGTGGTGTGAAGTTGGAGGAGTTAAGGTGGTGCATGCATTGAAAGAAGGCTGAGAGACAATCCATTAAATACAGAGATCGTATTCTTAACCTGTGATAGGTGTTTTCCCTCTCCTATAATTGATAATCTACCTTCCCCTCCCTTGGCCCATCCTCTCCATGGTTTTGGTATTTTGCTTTTGTGCAGCTTTTATTGCTCTTCTAGATTTTTTTATGATTAATAAAATTAATGTAATATTGTCTTTGCAATCTGCTGTGCTTTCTTATTCCTGAACTTTAATGTAGTGGCATGAAATTGTTAGACAGATTTTGTCTCCACAAACATGTGAAGTCGTCTTAATTTTTGTTTCTGTTCCGTGCATACGTTTTAATTTGTATCTTTTTGCCCATGTTACCTAAGATTTGTTTTTGGTTTATTTATTTTTTTTTGCCTTTCTTTTCTGAACTCATTTTTCTTTTCCCATTTTTGTTTCCTCCATCCAGTATCTGCAGATGAAATGGCCACTGCTTGATGTTCAGGCAGGGAGCCTTCAGAGTAGACAAGCCCTCAAGGATGCTAGGTCTCCATCTCCAGCACACATTGTTGTAAGTAAACGCAGAAGATGTTCTTCCTTTCTTTAAAAAAAAAAAAAAAAAAAAAAAAAAAGGATTTGACAGTAATCGCATTGATTGTCATCAGTTTTCTTTTATGTGAACTGAAAGATTCAAAACAAACAAACCCTAACAAGCCTGTGGTAAAAGGAGGGAATATATATTCTATTCTTTGGTTGTTTGTGAAATTATCATTCATTATGCTTAGCTCTGTGCTTCTTAGGAGAGCACAAAGTTGAAAATGCTCTAAAATAACATACTGCAGAATTATTTAGTGGAAGTGAAGTCCGATCAGGTTGGTTATACATGTGACTATGTTGAACTGAAATGAATGGAGAGAGACTTTCGGAAAGCATACTAAAAAAAAAAAAAAAAAAAGAAAAAAAAAAAGGAACAAAAAACCAAGCCTGTTCTATACTCTTTGCTTTATATAAAAAAAAAAAAAATCTATTCCTATTGCAAAATCTTGAGGGAAGGTTTGTGAGAACTGGTCAGCATTCTACCTGGGTGAAAGGAAGGGTCAGCGGAGTTAAGTTCCACAAGAGCACATCTTTCTTTGCATTGTGATGACTTATCTAGTATAAAAAGTGTTATCAGATGTTTACTACTTGCCTGCAAAATACCAAGTAATTTATAAGTAGTTTTTTAGTAGCATTGATAATAATAACGTTCTTTTATTAACCTCTCAGTTATTTTGTTGTTGTTTCTATTGCAAAAACAATGTTGAATTTGAAATCTTTAGTACAAATTTGCATGAGAGGCTGGGGGGGGGGGGTGATTTAATTTTCTAAAATAGCTTCCATACAGGCTTTTAAAAAAATGTTTGTTTATATGGCACTATGCAAGAATGGCAGTATTTATTTGCCCATCCTCACCTATGGCCAGTTTTGGCACAATCTATCGTTACGGGGCCTGTTAGCTCTGAGTGTTCATCTGAAGAAATGGTATGGAGCAGGTTAGAATATTTCTTCAATAATACTCTATCATCAAATTTTGGATTTTTTAAAACCCTTTTTTTATGATTAATGGATGACAAGGTGAATCCCAAGAAACACTGCTTGTTCTTTATCTTTTGTTATAAAGTCTAACGTGGACGTAGTTGACAGATCATACAAGACACACATTTGTTCTGTTAGAAATTTAAAATCAGAGTAAACGTTTGTGAGGAGTTTGTTATTCTGTTGTTGTCTCCACGTTGAGAAGTGCCAGGCCTTTGCTATGAATGCCTTAGTTTTTTTTTTATTTAAAAAAGAAAAAGAAGAGAAAAAGAAAAAAGTCTCCTATCTTCTAGGTTTTCATAGCTTCTAAAATAGATCTCAGTATGGCAGAGTGATGAGCATAGGTCTGGTACTTGCTTAGGCAAGGCACTGATTGCTTCAAATTTTCAGAGTGACTTTGTTTTGCCTCCCTGGGCACTTGGGCTGTCACTGAAGGAAGAAATGGGAGAATAGATGTTCGGCTGCTTATTTAGAGCAGTGCAGCCATCAAAACCTGCCGTTACCTTCTTCCTAGTAAGAAAGGAACTAAAACAACTTCCTGATTTTAGTTTTTTTCTGAATGCCCTGACTAAGCAGTAGGGCTGGAAGCGGGAGCGCTCCCCGGGCTCCGGGGCTGGGAGCTCAGCCTGGGCCTGCCTGGGGGGCGCAGCTTTGCGCGGGAGGGTTTTCTCAGCTGGCTGCAGCCTGGGACAGCAGGCAGATGTGGTGGGGAGCAGCGCTGGGCATCACCAGCACCTTCCACTGCCCCTCAGGCTTTGCTTTGAAAGCCCGAGGGGCTCGTGGTGCCGGGGCTGGCTGGGTCCCTGCTCGCAGCATCACCACTGCTGGCTCCCAGCCCCTCCACAGGGTGTGGGTGAAACGGAGATGAGTTGACAGCACAGGCACACATGCACAAAAAAGGGCGCTGCCCGTTCAAAAATCAGGATCCTTTTGGAAAATAAAGAGAAACCTGTTTCCAGGAAGGCTGAGGTTGATCTGCTGTGTATTTTGACCATTTATGGGGTTCTTATGGGTCTCTTTAAAAGCTGTTTCACTCTGCTATTCAATAAAAAGCATATTTACCATAGCAACCACTTAGGCCGTGAGGAACATATACTACCTCTGAGATGGAGGCCACCTTCCAAAAGAGCCACAGCTGGCATTTGTAATGTGATCTTTTGTGCTACTTACAATGTTGAAGGGGAGAGGAGGCGAGGGAGCGAGGTGGGGGAGCGATGGGTTTCGAGGTGTGGGGGGGCAGTTTCTGCAAGGTTTAATGTTTATTTCTAACAGCAAACTGTTTTGCCTTGTTCTGTTTAAATAAATAAAGGCAGTTTTTTCCACCCTTTTTCCTGGCATCCACCCCAGGCCACGTCCATTCTGTGAAGTTTAAAAAAAAAATAATTTTTTTTTTCTTTTTTCTTTTGGTAAATAAAGTTAGAGTAGGTAATGGCATCCGGGGGAGGTGGCAGTCGGGGAGAGCAGATGAAGTGGCTGCAGATGCCAGTTGGCTGGGGATGTGTCAGGTTTCTGTGGTGTCCCGGCTCATCGCTGCTGTGCGTGCCCGCAGCACCTGGGACCTGGCTGCTCTTGCAGCAGGCTCTGCACCCGGTTCTGTGTGGCTGAAAATGCCCGTAATCTTTTTAGGGAACAATAAGGGGTATTTCATGGGCATGCTTTTGTGTTTCTTCATGGCTGTAACGTGTAACCTATAAGGATAGAAACGGGCTCTCCACCCACGCTGCTGTGTCTTGTCTACCTGCCAAGTGTATCCATGCCAGTTTTTCTTCCTGAAATCAGTTGTGCTGCCCCAAAGATCTACAGCAAAATGCTAACTCTTGCAAATCATTTCTTATCTTTCCCATATCTCTGATATCAGGATTTGAGCCTAATCTTTATAGGTGGATTACAAAGAGAGGGCAGGAAATTGTGTGTGTTTTTTTCTTCTTTCTCTCTCTCTCTCTCTTTTTTTTTTTTTTTTTTCCCATTCCCTTTTCCTTTCTTTTTTCTCCGTTAACATTCTTGCTTCTCAGTGTTTGGCTCTGATTAACACAAGCTCTGTGTCAGGGCTGCAGCTTTTACGCCCAGAGTCGATGAAACTCCCTTTGGCTTCAGTGCGAGTTTTTAGTTTAATGACTCAGGACTGCAGAACATGGCTGTCTACAATGTCTTAAGTAAAGTCTATACTACTCGGAAGTCCTGCTCCTTTCAGATTTGGTTAAGAACATTAAGTTAAGACTACGAAAATGGAAGCAAAAGACCAGCATGAATAATTTGGCTGGATTGCCCCCAGTGCTGAGGGCTGGGTTAATACTGTTTTTCATGGTGCTTGAGAGAGTCTCCAAGGTCTGTAATGAGAAACAGAATATTAAACTGAAATTATGTTCAGCATGTCTTGAGGAAGGTACAGCATGAGGCTCCATTTAAGACCAATGTGTTTATTTGCATTTAGGTGCTTCACTTGTCTTATAAGACTCTTGCATCTTGCTTTGGCGCAGTCATGCTGCTTATCTGTGTCCAAAGGTGAAAGAAAGCTGGGGGAAAAATTGTTTTAATAGTATGCTATTAAGCTTGCTAGGTCAAAATTTAGAATTCAGCCTGTGGATAGTACTATTATGAGGCTGGGATTTTGAAAGGTTCTTACGGCTAATTCCACCCCCCCCTTTTTTTTCCTGACCTCTGATTTTGTTAAAAAATAAGTTTTTGGGTGTAAAGCAGACCCCAGCTGGGTGGTTTATGGGTGCCTCTAAACGAGTAGGGTGCTAGCTGCCTTGAAATCCCATATTCAAAGTGTACCTAATCTGCTCTATTTTCTTGAGCTACTGTGGTGATAAGGATGAGGTGTGGGTGCCCTAAGAACAGGATTCTTGCCTGAAAACTTTCCAGTGAAGCGTGGACAGGTGGTTGACAAACGTGTGGTATATCCCTATAAGCATCTCCAAGATCTGCTCACTACAGAAAGCAAGTTGCTTTAAAACCCTTTTTTATCTGTATGTTTTTCTTAAGACCGTCGGAATGCAGGGCTGTTCTTCCCTGTTCTCTGCAAAGTAAATATTCTGACTAAGCTGTACCCTGGTTTGGGCAGGAGGATGGGTGAAGGCCGTTCCCTGGGTCCTGCCTCCTGCTGTCTCAGCTGCACAAAGACTTGCTTTTAGCTTTCTTTGTACCAGGCAAAAACAGTCTGAACCCAAAATGGTGGTGGTTTGGTACAGTATATTTCTTACAAATCAGTTAAAGGTTTAAAAAAAAATCCTGCATTTTCTTCTGCAGGGAGGCCTTTTGAAGTAAATGTAAATGTTACCTTGGGGGAGGACTTCTAGTACTATTTGGCCTGGGTTTTCTAATATGTAATGAACACAGCCATAAAGTAGACTGAATCCCCAAGAACAAAGAATCACTGTGCAGTAGTGTATCTAATTTTTTTTTTTTTTTTTTTTTTTTTTTTTGCTTAAGGAGGTGAAAATGTGTTTTCAAAACATAATATGACAAGCAAAACTTAAGGCAAAACCATCTCAAAAATGTACTCTCTGTTCTCAACCTCTTCGACATGTGTGGAGAGCGTGTCTGTGGCCGCTGGGCAGTTTAGTTTGGGGGGATCAGGAGTTGTTTCCCAGAGCGTTTAGAGTCAAAGATGTGCAGTCTGCTCTCCCTTCTCCCTAACTTCTTTCTTTCACATTTCATACTTAGGCACTCTGAAAAAAGACAAATACCTGAAAGTATATCATAAGGTGATAGATTTCAAATTTTGCCTTGTATCCCATCAAATACTCCAGGACAAAAACAGGGCGCATCCAAGCACAAGTGCAGTCCTATATGCATACAGCCAAGAAGTGCAATCTTGCAACTTCCACTCTCATTGCCCCGAGAGGGCTTTTAAAGCTCTTGCTTTGTTTGTCTTTAATATTTTGTTGTAGAGAGGCTGTTCTTCCTCTACAGTGCCCTCTTGAGCTATTCTTGGATTTCGGGCCGTGTGTGCCCATGATGGGACATCCACCTTTGTGGAGATGTGCAGAGCAACCCCCTGAGCATGCAGCCGATGTTGAGAGTTGCAGGAGCGTGGTGGTGGGGTGAAGGGTGGGTGGGAAGGATTTGCATGTGTTTCATGTCAATGCCCAGGGTCAAGAGGGTGTCTGAGCTGTACTGGCACCCTGACAGCCTCTGATGGCAGGTAGGTCACGCTTTGGTGCTTGGACCCAATACACAGGTCCTGGAGACTCATGCTGCAGAAATACCCAGGCAGACTTAATTGGAAAGCTCCTTTAGTGACTCTCCACTTTTTAAATGCTCTATACTTTATTTAGCTAATTGCTCTGGCAGTTGCAAAGTAAACAAGATGTTTCATTAATGCATGCCCAAAAGTGTGCAAACATCTTGTTCTGGATTTTCAGAGCTGCATGGAATTCAGCCACAGAACAAATTAAACTTGCTGAGAATTTTGTGGGTAAATCTTTCACCACTAATTCCTTTTGATTTTTTCATTGAGAAGGATTGTATTTTAAAAATCTGTGCTCAAACCTGACTGTGTAGGGCTAAGTATAGAATTATCTACCGTCAGCCCAATAAAACTATTTTGGATGGATTCCTATAAAGTACGCATTATATTCAGTACTCACTAAATACGAGTGGGAAACCTGGATTTAGGCAGAGCATAGAAGAAAAGTGGGCTCCTAAAAAGTCAGCCATTTAGTAATTTGATAAGTTTGCAGAGTAGTTCAGGCTTTTGGGGACTGCTTCATGGTATCGCTGTTACTCTGTGGCATGATGTCCACCCTCTACAGTGTTTGGAGGCAACCCCTCTGCTTGAAGGCTGAGACTCTAGAAATGTGCAGATTTGTAACTCTTACTGTGAAGTGCGCAGGGATTTAGCGCTTCTGCAAACATCAGTCAGTGCTAAAGCACCTTCAGAAGACACCTTGGGGCTGGATTGGCAGCTGGGACAAATTGTCACGCTTAGTTGCAGTCAAGAGATCTGCGAGCAGCTCCAGGAACTCTGAAGTGTTTGGATGTTGGGATATTTCAGCTGTGAATAAATGCTGTAAAACATATAGTACTGCCAACCCCAATTGTTCTAGGATCATGAGTCAGGCCTCAAAGGATCGTGAGGATTGGTGGGGGTTTTTTGGTGTGGGTTTTTTTTTGTTTGTTTTCTGTTTCTTAAATAATACATTTTGTATTCTCTTTATTTGTTCTCTGGTTCCTGAGCCTGCAGGGTATACTCCGCTCACATTCTCAAACTTTTCTCTGCAGCAGTTCAGGGGCTTGCTGTGTGCTGTAAGTGGAGGCTGAGGTTCTTCCCTAAACACTTGACTTCAAGGCTACTGTGCTTTAAGGAAAAATAGCAAGTAGTGCTGGACTGGCTATGAAATCCTAGGAGCTGGCAACCCTAAGCGGTGCTCTTGGAGAAGGCAGCTGGGTCGGTGTGTTGGTGTGTGCTGCAGAGCATTTGTTTCTTGTGAATTATGTGGCCGGGTTTGGAGAACCTGGTGCGGGGCATTCATAGGGCTCTGGCTGCCCGGTGGAGATTCGCGAACGCTTGCTCATCAGAAAGCGTTAAGTAAAATATAATGATACAGTCTTCAGCTTGGCTAGAAATGCATCTATTGCAGGCTCCCCTCTTGTATCTTCCGTTTATAAAATAAGCACTGTGTCCTGAGTGTGATGCAACTGAGTATCTAAATCCCATCTCTCGCTGACTAGTTAGGGGTACAGCAGAGCTGCAGAGAGTGGCGTTTCAAGGTAGACACCTATGTTGGAAAGAGGCTTCAGGAGACTGTTTTAGCACAGAGGAACCCAGGCTGTGATTTGAAAAGGATTCAGTCACAAGGCAGCGTGCATTGTGTTGGAGCACACGCGTTAGATTAGCCTGTGGGGACTTGCGTGGGCCCCAGATTAGGCACCCAGTCTCCTGCGGTGTGGCTGTCATGCTGGGAGGAGCCAAGGGAGCACACTGGGCCAAGCATGAGGGCTGCAGCAGCCTGGCTGTGTTGGTCACATCAGCGAGGACATGCGCTGAGGCCTGCAGGCCTGGTGTGGCCACTGGCTGCAGGTCCATTTACCCATGTGGCCCATCCGTAGCTAGATATGTGTGGGAGCTGAGGGAACAGGGACTAACTCACATAGCTGTGTCAGGATCCAGAGGCCCTGCTGTCAGCAGAGCAAGTAGCAGGAGGCGTAGCAGGCACGATGAGGCTACCACACCATTTTTTCCCGAATTGCTACATTCCTGGTGTAGCCTTGGGCTGGTGGAAAAGCCCAAATAGCTGGTGGAAGTAGCTGTCTCCAAATAGCTATTCCTCATTATCTCTCCATGCGGCCGCTCTCATTCAGCAGTAAGAGGCCCTTTGTGCGGTTTAACTTAATCCGCTTTGGAAACGGATTAAGCTAAATCACACAAAGGAACTCTTAGTGCTGAATGAGAGTGTCCACACGGAGAGATAATTCGAAATAGTTATTCTCTGTTTTTTTTCTAATTCACGCTCGAGCCCTTGCACAAAAACTTCCCCATGCAGACGAGCCCACTTGAACTGAAACCTCCTATTTTCTGTCTAAACAAGATCTGTGTGCTGTGTCCAGGTGCTGTAGTAAAGAAAACAGCACGTACTTACCATTAGAAAGAGAGGAAGGAAGCTGGCATGGCTGGGCTCAGGACTATTTGTTTGCCGAGTTGCTCAAGCCTGGGATTGTTGCTCCTCTCAGCAGTACGGGCGGTTTGGGATTGGATTATTCATCAAACACTTCACTTTGCAGACTGTACGCACCTGTGCTCTCTCCTGCAGAAGGACCCGGAGCTGCTTAGTGAGCTGCTGTGTAACGAGAAGGAGGCATGCTTTCTCGGTCCTGTGCAGACCTACAGGGAGGAGGCAGACCCACCTTGGAAAGCCTTTGAAGAATTAGAGATGTTGCAAAAAGCTAGGAATGATGCCTTCATAAAACAACTAATCCCCTAATCTCTTCTCCAAACAGTGTTCAGTACCTAGTTTCATGAAGCTACGCTGAAAATGTTGTACAACAGACTTTGCTTTTGATTCTGTGGCTGGCTGGAACCAGGGCTGGTTCCAGGGGAGCTCTCATTGAAGCTGCACTTGTACTTGACAGATCGGTGAGCAAAATCAGCTATCAGATCATGAGCAGAATCTCCTGAGCCAGGGAAGCACTGCTCATGGCTCCATTTTACCAGTGCAGCTAGAAAGATGTGAAATAACTTTCCCAAGGTCATTTTGAGCCACTGACTTCCATATCCACATTTTTAGAGGAGCGCAAAAAGAAAACAAACAAAAAAAAAAAACACCACCAAATGTGACCTGACAGAGAAAAAAAAATAAAAAAGAGGTAGTTTTTCAGATCTAAACCTAAAGTTTTAACATATGTTGGACCTTAGAAGAACGTTACTTACAGTGCTGTTTATGCTCTAGGAAGACCCTGCATGTCCGTGAATGCTTGTGGCAGATGTGCCTTATTTTTTCTCTCTCAGAATTGGGAAGTTTTGGGGAGCTGAACCAGCAAATGGTAGCTCTGCAGTCAGGCTCCCCTCTCAAGGAGAAAGAGAATGAGTGATGGGCTGGTGCCAAACCTGGGCACATGTATGGTTTGGACAGATGTATGTGTGCACATCAGATGTAGAGGGCTTCCTGCTTTGCCTCCCTGATGCTCTGATGGATCTAAGAAGTAACCAAATCCTAGCACAGCACTTTATTTTATTTTATTTATTTATCTATCTATCTATTGATTTATTTTCCCCTTTGCGACCCTAACTCTCTGCCTTGCTCTTAATGCAAATTAAGGACTCGTCTGTGTCCGCAGGCCTTGCTGCACTGGCTTGCAGGAAGATGTTGGTCTGTACTAGTTTCCTAGGAGAGTGGAGCAGCTCTCTAACATGCATTTTTCCTGTTGGCAAGACTCAAAGACTTCTCGACTACTATTACTGTGGAAACTAGCTTCCCCTTCCCCTTCCTTTTTACTTTTTAGGCCTTGGTTCAAGAAATCATTACACATGAGCTGATGCCTGTCCATGCTCAGGACAGCATTTAAGCATGTGCTCAAAGTATTTTCTTGTATAGTGACGCTTTTTGAATTGGGACAGTGGAATTGAACATCTGTATGAAAAAAAGAAATAAATAAAAACAAACCCTTCCTGAGAGATGGTAGTGGATTTGGCCTGTCCCCCATCTAGCAAGTACTGAGAAAGGACAGAGAGGAAGGGACAGAATAACATGTCCTGAGCTCTTCTCCCTTGGAGCTTGTCCTTGTGATATATTTCTTCCTGGAGCTAAGGCTATATGTTGTGAGTATAAAGGAGGGTTTTGGCCTCCTGTTACTCACTGGGAAATGCATGAAATCTGTTGTCTTCTCCCCTGACCGATAGTGTCTGGGAGAAGAAAGACAAAACAACAGAAGTCTGTCCCATTGTACATCTGCAGAGCTCAGCGATATCAGTATTGTCTGTTATGGGGCCACAACTTCCTTGTAATATGGAAATGGTGTCGGAGGGAGGAGAGCAGAGTGAAGGGACCTGAAAGCCTCAAAACTTTCTTAGTTTGCATATACAGCCCTGAATGCTTTTCCTGCCAAGCAGCTGTGTGGAAGCACAGGGAACCATTAGAAAACCCAAAGTGGTTGAAGTGCACCAGAGCTTTTCCTGGTGGCAGAACTTTCACTGCTTGTTGGCCATGTCTACATCTCCATGGTTAATTAATATGAAGCAAGCAGGAGTCCTGAATTGCTAAAGCAGTAACCTGTTCCTTGTTGACTCCCCGTCCTGGTGCTTTTCAGGCATGCTGAGCTCTTTGGAGGGAAGTTGTTCGCTGGACATGAAATAACCTGCTCCTCATTAAGGGCTCTGATGACCAGGACAGGTTACTTTGGGGATAAGCTCTGGTGTGGATCCGAGGCATGCCAGTTGCTCCACAGTTGCTGCCTGAGGGGTGAACGTGAGGCAGCAGATCCCACTTGGACTGAAGGCGAAGTTTCCCACATCTGTTCCAGAGCTGAGTGTGTGCCTGGGCAGTTCCTGTGGCAGGGCTGCTGGAAGCCCAGGGTGAAGCTCGCCCTGCAGTAACTTGTTCTGCTCGTCATGCCCGGAGCACGTCCAGGGAGTGTCCACTTGCAGCGAGATGGACTGTTAAGCCATGTTTCTGTGTAGGTGACTGTTTGGACACCTCAGATCGCAGCACTTGGGCATCTGTAGGATGAGTAAATGGTGAGATGTCAGGGAGCAGCCCCAGCCCCAACACGAGAGGAGAATGGCCACAGAGAATGGCACCCTGTTGGCTTTCTGGACAACTTGGCTGCTTCTTTCCTGGGTGCTGAGCTGGGCTCATGCCTTTTCATTTAAATACCCTCCTGCTCCTGTTTGCTGGCAGCTGGGGTCAGGCACCTCAGTCTGGGGCTGGTAGTTGGGGACCTTCCTCTTCCCAAGCACCTCCCAAGCCTGTTAATGGTGCCGCCTCTGACTGCAAAACGAGAAGGTCAAAGTGCTAGGTGCAAATTTAAAATCATTTTATTATCACTTTCCTGCTACCTGTGTTTCAGAAGATTTAGTAAACAAGCTACTTGCAGAAGGCAAGTGGTTCCCCAGAGACCTCGGGTCCTGGGCACACGGGGACCATGCAGCACGAGGCAAGGCAGCGGTGTGATTGCTGGACTTGTGTGGTGTGATGGGCATCCTCATCCTCATGCACCTTTCCCAGAACGGTAATGTGTTCTCCGTGTGGGACTGAAACACAGCTGGGAGTGATGTACAGGTCCCTGGGCTCCAAGTTCACAGTCCTAACTGCTTGGGCCATCCTGTCTTTGGCATGCGTGTTTAATGCTGTAGTTGTCTTTCCTTGTCGTGCTGGAGGGAACTAAGGGCAAAAAATACAGTTGTTCACCTCCAGTACAGGTGAGTGCTGCACTTTTTCCCTTGGACACCTGTGAGACACTGAAAGGAGCAACACGGAGTCCCTGACATCAAAGAGTTAATAGCAGTGAGTGTGGTACAATAGCTCATTAGGACTTAAACGTGGGCTGCAAACTCAGAAATCTTGATAATTTTGGTCTATAAGGACACTGAACTTTCAACCCTAGTTCAGCAATAATAAATGCCTATTAAGTAAGGCTTCCTTTTATGAAGGGAGGGTGGATGGGTGCATTTCAATGGGCTTTAAAAGTATTGCTCCTTATTTCAGCGTCTGCTGGCCGAATGCATCCAGGCATGGGAAGGCATTTCAAGATCCGCACAAAAAAGACTTTGAAGTATAACCTTTGTGAGTTTCTTAGTTAAACCTGACTGCAGTTGGAAGCAGCACTTTTATTTATTTATTTGATAGTCCTTTTCTTTTAAACTTGCTTAAAAAAAAAAAAAAACACAACGCAGAACAAACAAAAATAAACCTCTGAGCAATTTAACAAGAATGCATTTCTGAAACTTTGACCCAAAGTGAAAGGCGGTGGCGTGTGTTTGGCTTTTGAGTGGATGTTTTCATAAACAAATATATCAGTGCTGATTTTTGGAAGCAGAGACAGACTAAACTGCTCTCCTGGATGTGGTTTAGGTGGTCGCTGAGGCTCGCAGCCCTGCCACCCCCTGGCAGGGGCTCGGGCACGCAGCGGTCCGTAGCCCATGCTGGCTGCTGGCACTGGGGCTGTGTGTGCCCACAGGAACCAGCCACAGCCAGGAGCTAAAAACTTCTTCACGGCCCCTTCGTACACCTGGGGAGGGATGCAACATCCTGCGGATATTCTGGGAGTGGAAGCAAATCACGAGTGGCTGCAAGTCACAACTTTCTAACTTGCAATCTAGCCTTGACTTTGCGGGTCTTGATCCTGCTTCTGCTGAGGTCCTAAGTGAGGCTTGAAGTAGCATGGGGTGTGTGTGTGTGTGTGTGTGTGTTTTACCTCGCCTCTCGGAGAGCAAGAGAGAGACCTCCGTGAAGAGAGTGACAGGGTTTGATATAAACCAGCAGGACTGCATTGCTGCCATTATTCGACAGTAAACCCTTTCACAATGCCATATGCTGTGCATTCCAGCGCAGCAGCGTAGGGTGTGATATAGTTAAAGCACACTCGGCAAACAGGAAACGCTGGTGACCGCTGTGTGTGCTTTTCATGGAGATAAAGTATTGAGAGCGTAACGAAAAAAAAAAAAAAAGTGCTGGGAATGGGGGGAGAGCGGCGGGGGTGAAGGAGAGGGATGTATTTTGGGCCTGACGCTCCCGTCATTATGAAAACGCAGACAGGAAACGCAGCCAGGGAGCAACAGCGAAAATGCTGCTTTGCTCCAAGATGTTTGTTTTACTCCATTACATGTATTTTCTATTTTGCTGCTGGGTACCGGGAGTGGCTGTGTGGTTTTTTCTTTTCTTTTTTTTTTTTTTTTTGAAGTTCCTGCCACTCCGGGTTGGTATCCAACTCCCTTCCCCTCTACCCTACCCCAGTTAATAATCATAAGCTATTTTAAGGGACGAGAGTAAAGAAATGGAAGCCGTAGTGCATTTCCTTACCCCAACAAAGTACCAACACCGGTATTTAACATACGTGTCGGGTTTTTCTTTCCTGGCACTCTCTCAGAAAGAGGCATTGCAAAGTCTCCTCGGAGTTAGGAAGTGGCTATTGCAGGGCAGAAGGGAAGGCAGGGGGATGGGACCAGCAGGTCCTCGGATGGGGAGAGCTCTGAATCATAAACAGACCATAGCTTTAATAAAATAAATGAAGTGGAGCCTTTTCAGCCAAGGGCAGACTGTATTGGTGCGAGCCGGGCTTTTAACGTTCGTAGTGAAAATTGACAGGCTGAGAACTGGGACATAAACAAAAATGTCAGTCCCTGGGAGTCTTGTTCACTGGACAATGTCTCAATTGTTTCCGTGATTTTTCGCAGGCAGCAGGGGATATTGGGAGATTAACTGTTTACCAGCCAGGCAGGCTCTGGAGGTGCTTGCAGAAAGAAGAAGTGGCAGAAAATAGCATTTTTGTTTGGAAACGATTAAGCATGTCAGTGGGTGATAAGGAAAGGTCACGCTGTTCTCCACATACTTGTCTGCTGTTCAAGTTGAGCTTTATGCTGCTTAAATTTTGGTTAGTTTTCACTTTGTTTCTGGAAAGCTTTTTTTTTTTTTTTTTTCTTTTGCTCTTTTATCAGGAAAAGTTAGATTATGAGGTGGACAGGTAGATGTTAAAGTGGGGAAAATGTGTAGGTGGAGGTTGCATTTTAATTTTTATTAGCATTTCTTCATGGAACAGAGGCAAACTTGAATATTTTAAAGTTATCTATTATTTGGAACATGCTGAAATCCGAGACGGGGAATGCCCTTTATTTTATTTAACCGCTTAACAATTCTGCTTAAATCTCAAAATAAGAGACCATCTTCAAAGAAGAGAGAGGCGAGAAGAGGAGCTGAGTTGTCTTAAACTACTTTTGCCTCACTTATTACAAAAACAAACACTGAAACCTGTTGCATACCAGCCCTGTGTGGGCACGGTTCAGAGAGCTGCGCCTGGTAATTCCTTACTCATCACAGCTTGAATGTATGGTTTGTTGTGGGCTGAGGCATGGAGGGGGAGGCGACAAACCGAAGTTGCTTCTTCAGGGCGCAAAAGCTGTTGAGGTTTATTTGCAGGAAGATAAACCTGTTCTAATAAACGTGGGTCTCGCCTCAGCCGAGTGAAGTTGAAACATTTTGCAGGCTGGAAGCCAACTTGCTCGGTGCGCAGCAGCCTGGTATTAAAGCTCTGGGACGTGCTGAGGTTGCTTTAACTTAATTTATGGAATAATAATGCATCCCATTTTTGTTTCCCCGCATCCTCCAGCTGCTTTGTGTTCGGATGCATGTCTGCAGCCCCGCACTTTCTCTTGCTTTCAGTCCTCTGGTTCCCCTGCCCCCATCCCCTTCCTCCGCAGCCATTCCTGCTGCAGTCCAACAGGAGACGGAGCAGCGGAGGGAGGTCTGCTCCGTGTCTTCCTGCCAGGCAGGAAATTGCCTCCTCCGTCAGTACTGGAAACTTGTAACACAGCAAAACTTGTGCTCAAGGACGGGCTTCTCCCAAAATTTCTAGGTGACAAGACGCGCTCTCAAGTGTAATAAGGAAGGGAAAAGTAGGCTGTTACTCCCCAGATCCTTCCCTGAGCATTGTGCACTGATGGGAGAGAGGGAAGAGGGTAAAAATAACTGCAGTGTCCACAGGCTCTTTGAAAAAGGCTGGCTGTGCAGATCATAGCCAGGAGGGTGAGTTGCTGCCCTTTTCAGGCTGGCCAAGGCTGGAGACACTGGGCGCTGAAACGCACACCAGGTCCTGCGTGGAAAATCTGGCTCTGGGTGTGTTTTGAATTGATAACTGCTTTCAGAGATTTAGAAAACAAAAGTCGTTGACATGTTGTAGCACTTGGGTCCCTGGGTAAGTATCCTAAGTAGGGCTGGATTTAATAATTTCTAATTAATTATTCGTGCAACCAAATGAATTGTGCTTCCTGTTAGTTAATGATCACTGAAGAGATCGTGATTTTTCTTGAAATGCTGTTTGTTACTCATGCACGAGTTTCAGCGTTGAGTCTTGGAGATCATCCACGAGCAGTTCTTCAGAGCCAGTCAGCACTGGAGCTCTTCTGTGCAGCCACGGGGAACATGCGATGTGTTTCCGTTCCCTGCATGGAGCAGCAAACGATGCTCTTAATTAATAAAGGTTTATTTTCCACGAAGATTCTCCAGTAGTTGCAAAAAATTCACCATCTTGGCAAGTGAGCTTACCACCAACTTTGCTTGTATGGCCACAGAAAGCAGTTAGATTTGTCGGTTAATGAATTTCTCAGGTTGCCATTGTTTTGTGCATTATGTAAACAGAGAAGGAAAATATTAGCGTAAGTATTTCAAAGTATTTTCTTAGCTCTGTTTTGCAATTTCTACCCCTATCTACTCATGCATAACCATCAACTTCAATTTGAAACTCATTACTGATAATAATAGTGCTCAACAGATTCGCTGCTTCCCTGCTCTTTCTTGTCTCCTTGAGAGGTTAACTGCTGGTCCACGTGAAACAGTTTGTAGAGACACCGCAGAACACGTTCCTGAGATGGCCTCTAGATAGCCGTATAGCCCATCTAAGTATCCATTTAGTTGCTGTCAGTACTTTTCAGGGCCAATTTTTCCTAGACATCCTAATTAGCAAACAGATAATTTTCTAGTTTATATGAACCTGTAGGTGGGGAGAGATGGGGACACTGGAAATGCTCTTTGTAGATGCATGTAGCATATGTAACCCTTCAGCACTCTGCAGCTCAGCTGTCCAAGAAGAACCAGTATCTTTTATGTCCTCTTATAACGTTGGGTGCCACAAAACGGGTTTTTATGAAGCCTAAGCAGCTGGGCATCCACTTCACTTTGTCTCCCACCCTCCCTCTAGGATGTGCCCAGAGGAGCCCATGGAGCTTGGCTTTTGTGCTCTCATGTCCCTTTGGCGGGACCTAAATCCAACCTGTGGAAGCTGGGAAACTAGCAAGGCAAGGAGCAGGCTCAGTCCCGTTTGCCAGCTCTTTGTAAGAGCTGAATGTTGCTTGTCCGCCTTCTGGAGTGAGGACAGGCAGGGCGGTGTGAGGGTTTGGATGCTTCACGTTGCCGTGCTTGTCCTGGGTTTATTGACCCAGGCTGGGGAGGTAGGGCCATGCGGTGCTGTTACAGGTGGGAGAGAAGAGCTCAGAGAAATGTTCCTGTTTTTCTGGTTGAGTATTTGGAGGCGTGATGGAAAATTGCCACAGATTTCAGATACAGTCACCAAAGCCAGGCACTCTCCCTCCTCTTGCTGGGCAGTCACTAGGAGAGCTGTACCTGTCTGTGAGGGATGAGTGGGCTCCCGTAAGGCTCTGCGGTGCCCTTTCAGTGGGTAAATGCTGTGCGAGAAATCATTCCTGTTTCTGTGAGGAGGGGACTTCAAGCCATCCTTATGCCGTTTTCCTGGTGACACCTTGGGGTAAACGCATGTGTTGAATTTGACTGGAGTCTTCCCCATGGGCCACTTCTCACCAGCATCTGCTGCACACGTACGTGGAGGTGACGGTGGATGTTCCAGATAATGGTACTTAGCACTTGTGTAGCACTTCATGTTTCCAAAGTGCCGTACAAAACCAAGGCTCCGTATCAGTCCCTGGGGGGAAGAGGGAGCTCGGCATCGTTACCGTCATTTATGGGCAGGAAAGCTGAGATGCAGAGAGGTTAAGTGGCTCGCCCAAGCCCACACAGTGAGTCAGTGTCAGCTCCCACATTAGACGTGGAGTTTTCCTGGCGCTTGCTGTCATTGTGCAATCAGCCTGGGAGTGCGGCCCTGTGAGGTAGGTGCTCCTCGCTGAGTGCTGGAAACGTCACACACAGCCTTGTGAGGTGTGCCGTGGAGACCCTGTCTGGAGATGACACCGATTGCCTCGGTTCGTTTTAACATATGCTTGCAGGATGTTGTACAAAACAGGCCAAGAAGCAAGAAAAAGTAACCTTCAGTGAAGGTGAAAAAATCCAGGCTGCGAGGTGCTGCTCGTCTAACGGTGGCATCTCATTGCGCTTGGCCTGCTGCGAGCAGCAGCGCAACCCAGCCCCAGGAACCCTGATCTGTGAGGTGTGGCAAGGCAGCCTGTCTGTGTCGGGAACATTTTATGGCTTTTAGGGAGGGACAGGGCGGTGAGAGGCTCCAGTCTGTGTGAAACAATGGCTGCACTACACACGGGTTTGCTCTCGAGTAGTTACTTCAGGGCAGCTCCTGCGTGAGGGTGCTTTTGTTAGAGAGCAAGGGCGCCGCTGCCTAGCATGGAGTAATTCACTTCCAAAGTAGGTTCAGCTAACCCGGGAAGACGCTGATAATCTGAAGTTGTGGATTCTGCATCTGTATTTGATCTAGAATAGATACTCTCCTTTAAAATTGCATTTGGGTATTCTGGATTGATTTATCTTTTTCATATGGAGATGAGGCCTCATTTCTCAAACCAGAATTTGATTGAGATACCAGAATTGTCTGACATTGGATGCCAGACAGCACTCTCCCTCTGTTAGGTGATGCAGATTTTCAGATGGGCCACTGCTAAACCTCTTTTAGGATGGGATCGAAGTGGGGGAATATCTGAAGGAGCCTCTTTTCCTAAATGTTCCAGCAGACTGCGGCTACTCCCAGCCTTGCTCCTGAAATGAATGAATGAAACTAGGCTGTAGAAACATATGGGGAAACCCTTATGGTTTCAGAGGAGCCCGGTGCAGTGGTGTCACTGGGTTCCTGGCTCTCCAGGTCTCCTGAGGAGTGCAGCCCAGGGCTGGGTGGCTCAGGCACAGGCGCAGGGCTGCAGTCGGGCAGGCATGCTGGGGCGTCAGCGGGAAGCCGCGGGGTGTGGTGCAGAGCCCGCGCGGGGAGCTGCGAAGACAATGAGTCTGTGGTAGGCATTAGATGATACTAGAGAGCCCGTGCTAATCTCGGTTTTGTGTGTCGTGGCCTGTTTGGATTAAAATACAAGGGCCAGAGGGTTTTTTTTTTTTTTTTTTCTTTTTCGTTCTCTGCTTTTTTTTTTTTTTTAAATTTTATTATTGCCAGTTCTGCCATCAGCTAGTCTTGTGTCTCTGAGCTAGTCATTTAATATCTTTATTCCCCTGAGAAAGCACAAATAACCTTCTCACACACTAGCCATAAGGTTGAATTAGTACGTGCAGGGCAATTTCTGAACTTTATAGCAAACCCTTAGACCCAGTTGAGTCACTGCATTTGTTTTGCAGGCTTTTAAGTTTCCATTTCAGTGGTGGAAAGATGCCTCTCTGAGCTGGGTCCTGTGGCACATACCCTGCACGCAGGCTGCAGGTGCTGTTTCCCAGTGCAGGAGACCCCTGCAGCCCACCCGGTCATGACAGCAAACTAAAAGAAAGCGTCATGGTCCCAAGGCCTTGTGAGCAGTGGTTTTGAGTAACACCACCTCTTTGGCTGAATCCACATCATAAGGCTGAAGACTGATCACGTTCTTTGCTGGGACTGGAGTTGGTGGTTACCTGGTGTTGTTTTTTTTTTTTTCCCCCTTCTTGCCCTGTGGCTTGTTTGTGTGATATTGTACAAGGCAAAGGTACTGTAGGTTATTATATTGCATGTTCAGCATTCATGGGCAGCAATCAGAGGTGTACCTCAGTGCTCTGAACTGTTACACCACGGAGAAGTATGTCGAGGTGTCCAGAGATGTTTCCCCTAACCCCACTACCTGCGTGCCAAAATAAATATCTGATATGAAAGTCAAGGTACAGAAGCCAGCTGGATTGTACAAAAGGTCCTGTCTCCCTTCTGTTGTTGTTGTTGTTGTTTTAATATAATTTTCCTGATGGGTTGAGTGACTGTCTACAGTAGAATAAAAGGATGGAGAAGAGATTTTGGCATTTCTTTGAGCAGTAGCATGTTTGTTCTTTGAAATCTGGGATTTTTTTGTTTGCTTGTTTTTTTGTGTTTATCTGTTCATTTGGGCTTTTTTTTTTTTTTTCTTTCTTTCTTCCCTTTCACAAATGGAGGATAGGAGAAATTGTGTGCATGTGTGTGTGGTGCCCTGCCAAGCAGAGAAACTAAGCAGACAGCCTCTATTGCTTTTGCTCTCACATCTCTAACTTAATTACGGGGGAGGCAAGGGGTGTGTTGTGTTTAATGTACTCCATGCTTCCAAAACTCTGCACTCTTGCATGCTAGGGGCTGACCATTGGCACAGGCTTTCATTAATATTTTTTATTTAACCTCCCCTTCTGAATTATTACTTTTAGTTTGGAGGCTTTTTTTTTTTTTGTAATGGCACTCTTTTATTTTTATTTTTATAATTGCTTCTGAATCTGAAGAAGCGCATGTCGAAAATCATCTCAGTGTCACTAGTCTTTAGTTCAACAAGAACGCTATAGAAACGAAAGGTTCTGTCATCCATCAGATTTTCTGTTCCATTTGTTGAAGATGAAAGGCGAGCGAATTTAGTGCTCACTTTCTTCTCCTTCTGACAGTTATTGATCCTCGCTGGAACTCTGCGATTCGCGCTCTGAGCCGGCCGTGACACGGGGAATCCCCAATTCATTATGTGGGTGCTCACTAGCGCCGCTGGAGTAAGGCTGAGTTGCCCTTCTGGTTTCAAAGCCGTTTGTTATTTTCAGCTGCACCTTGTGAGCTGGGATTTTCTACCCCCCTCCCCTTCCCTTCTCACCCCTTTTTGCCTTCCTAGACTTTTAATCTGCAAGCTGTTAATGTTTGAGAAACAGCTGCTGTAACAGGGGGGGTTAAGTGGTTTGTTTCAGAGGCTTTCTTGGTTTGTTCAAAATAGGAAATAGCTGAATCTTTTTCTTTGAAACGATGGGGTACCAGAGTGAGGGAACCTGCAACCCATTGTTTGTTAAGGGGAATTTTGCATCCTTTGAATCTCGAGGATGTGAGGTTGTCGGGTCTTGGGAGATTGTTGGGAGAGAGACAGCCTCTGTGTTAAAATAAAGACCGGGTAGTGTAAGTGTCTATTAGATGGTTTCCATCTCCAGAATTCAGGCTGCAACAATAAAAGGGGAAGCTGTGTTATGGTGGGAAGTGCCGTAGCCTTCCATATCCATTTCCCAAACAGCCTTTAACTGGAGGTGTGTATGGATGGATGGGTGCACAGACCGATGTGGTTCTTCCACCCGCTCCCTGAGCTGGCCCCACGCAAGCCCAACCTGTTCTGTTACATGCCTGCAGCCGGGAGCTGGCTTTAACCTGGCTGGCACCATGCATGGGCCCAGGTAACACACTGGGACGTACTCTGCTGTGTGGTTGTGTCCTCCGTGTGATGCCTGCGTGGAGGCACCGTCTTCTGGAAACCCATTCATAGATCCCTGAGCTTTTCCGGCAACTCCTGTGCAGCAACACAATTCCTCCTCTTTTGTGAGGATTATGAGGTCTTGCACACACATTTTCCTGAAGCTTCTCCTTGTTTAATGTTAATGTGAGCCCTTCAGTGAAGATGCAGTGAAGAAGCAATCTGTTGGTTATCCCCCACTGAGCAATACCAAATTCGATAGCTCTGCCTTTTGTTGGTGGAAATGCTCCTGAAGTCCGTCCCTGTGTCCCCTGTGACCAGGTAGGGCCATGTCACCTTCAATCTCCTGCTCATCCTCCAGGCCCCTTTGTTCTTGTGGATTGCTTAGCCCTTGACCAACAAAACACATTTCTAGCAAAATCTTCAGAAATAGAAGGTAGGGAACAACTTTTTTCCAAAGAGGAGAGAGCTACCCAATGCGCCATGGGTCATGGCATGTGCTCTTATGGCTTGGTGTGGAGCTTGCTCCAGAAGGAGAGGGCAGCGCGACTGGTCTGTGCTTCGTCCAGCTGGTTGCACACTTTGCAGGAGGTTGGCGGGCCCTTAAAAAAAAAAAAAAAGAAAAAGTCTCACATCTGCTTTTGTTTATCCTTTTTGCTGCGGGCAAGGCTGAAAACTTAATAAATTGCATGAAACCTAAGGAAGCATGAATATAAAAGAGTATTAGATAAATTACAGAAGCCTGCCTACCTGCAGCATTTTTTATAACGTAAATGGTACGTGTGTATTATTTCTCTATAAAAGTGCCCACATGCCCCAGCCTCACGCTGAGGTTCCCTTGTTTAAACATTCTTGCGTTCGTGCTACTTGTGCTCCTCGGCTCCCACCTCTGACTCCTCCCTAATTTTACCATCGTTCCTCAGTGGCAGGCGTTTAACACGGCAGCGCTCTGAAGATGCAATGATGGTTTTTCGAAGGATATTTATAAAGCAGTTTTTAAGTATTTTGGAGTCTCATCTCTGAAGGAGCAGATGAAAGAAAAATCCTTGTAATGCTGGTAGCATATGCACGCTGTACAAAGGATGTCTCAAATACTTCCCTTAAAATGTGCCTGTATTTGCTCTAATGTACTCACCGTTTTTCCAGCCCGGCTCTCCTGGCAGGGGCAGGGATGAAAGGGGAATTGCGAGAGAGAAACAATAAACTTGTAAAACAGACACCTTAGTAAGAGATACTGTAGCTTCAAATATTTACAGTTCCTTTGTGAAAGAATTGGCATTGCACATTAACCTTAATATAAGTGTAATATAGCATGTATCTGAAGGCAGAATCGAAGAATACAAATTTCTGCAGCTAATGGTTTTTGAATAAATTCAATACAATTGTCTGGCAGTTATTAGCAGAATGTGTGAATCAGGGGCTATGCAACACTGTATACTTCGAAGACCTTGAACTATTTCTACCAGTTAAGAGCTGTTAGATAGAATCTGCTGAAAATTAGCTTCATTCAGTTATCATACAATATAGCGAGCTGTTCCGGCAAGCAGCATTCTCTGCTAGCATTGAGGCAAAATAAATTCTTCTGTTCTTATGGCCTGAATTGCAGGTAGTATCTGCTGAGGTCAGATAACCTGGCTTCCATGCATGTACATACCACACACATATGTGCCATCCATGCATGTGTGTAAGGAGGTCTATGTGTCTAGGTAAATTTTGCCATGTAATTTTGGTTCTCTCCTGCCCGGTGTTTGCAGTTCACAGGCACCCTGGTTCTCGCTAGCTGGTGATGAGCAGACCTGTAGAAAGATGTGTTCTCTGCTCCAAAACATTCCTGGTGAGTAACCGGTGGCTGTGCTGTGCAGAAAGTCAAGCCAAATATTTGTGCTGGCTTTTCCTAGCTTTAAAAGGAATCCCATGGACCTTACAGATCAGGAAGGAGCACAGAGGACCAGCCGAGTGTGGCCTCCTGCCTGCTGAACGTTACAGCTCAGTGCAAGTGAATGCAGAATTAAGTTGCTCACTCTGGTACGGCACCTGGACTAATTTGTCTCGCTAATTACAGTGGGCGTAGGAGTACGGAGATGCCATTAAACAGCGCCCATGACCCAGGCCAGTATCCCCAGAGTGCCTCGTGAGCTCAGGAGCCCTGCTGGGGCTGGTCGGGCTGCGTGACACAGCCCTGCCTGGCATGCTGGGGACGTGTTCTCGGACATGACATGAGACTAGCCAAGTGGAGCAGTCTCCATAAAATAAAGCTGTTCATGGACTTACATAGGTGCTACACCCTTTATTTAATTGGTTTTAGAGGAGATAAGTGAGTTGGTTATCAATGAGTGCTGACACCAGCAGTATGTAAGAGTAGCTCTTGTGAACTGTCAGATTCCTCTTTGGTCATCAAAAAGCACCCAGCTCTCAGTGGAAGCCTTGCAGGTGGTATTTAGCAAAGGTGGTCTCATGGCTAAAGCATGAGAAGTGGTGACTTTCGTTAGCACCTCTGGGAGCAGGGCTGAGGGGCGGGAGAGTGACTGGTCCTTGGGGGTGGTAGAGTCAAGAAGGATTTTCCAGTTTATATTGAAAATGGGAGTAGAGTGAACTGGAGCGGAACAAACTGGATTTAAATATGACTGATCTGCTAGGGTGTGTACAGGAGTAGTGAGAGCCTGGATGAAATAAAGCACAGGGTTCTTAGGTAACTGCTTAGGTTAAGGAAGCCAAAAGATTGGATCTGGTGGCAAGAGATGGTAAGCTGTCGAAATGGATAGCTTCAGATGCCACTGACTACTTTCACATCCTTTTCTTTTCTTTATTCTCCCTGTCTGCCCCAGATACTGCTTGGAGTATCATCACTATAGACACCATATACTGAAGAAGCAGCTGTCAACCCAAGCGTGTTGTCAGGCGTGGTGGGGATCCAAGTGTCAGTGTGTGACTTGAGAAATCTGGTGCCCTTGAAGGGGATGGGGCTTCCACCACAAAACCAGCTCATCCATTTTCCGTCAGGGTCTGTAGACAATAGATCCCACAACCCCACGCGGTCTCTGGAATATTTTAAGATTTCATAGTTGTGGTCACTTCTAATTTGCCATGCGGTCTCCTGGGAGAAAGAGTTTTGATCCCCACCTTGAAGTGCTTAATGCTGAACTCCTCATCCCTGGTAAAATCGTTACAGTATAGACAGTCCCGGTGTTTTCGAGGATTTAAACCTCCATCAGTGGCTGGAGTCCCTGGTGTTTGTAGCTACAGAAGGCACTGTCACTAGGACATCGTCAAGACTAAGCCCTACAAGTAGTCGTTTTACCCCCAAGTCTTTTCACAGCATGCGTGAGTTTCACTATAAAAATCTAGGATGATTCCCTGAAGGAACTGGAATTTCTGGGTGTTGCAGAGTCCTTATTAGGAAATTGGGAAGATACACTGATGAGTGTGCCTGTTTAAAATCAGATAGTAAAAGAGTTCCCACCATTATTCTCTTTCTGGGAGGATTGTTTGTTAACTAAGTTGGTGTTTTAAATTAGAGTGAAATGGAAAAAAGCAAGTAAGCAAATGGTTTTCTTGAAGTTTAGGTATTTACAGTATTGAGAAAAATGATCATTGGATAACTCCTCTTTGAACTGGTACCAATGTATCAGTAGATTTGGGGGCTCAACTTTTCTATTTCCTTCTCCTTTTGTGAATCTGAATTTAATTAACTCTTTTCTACACGTGTCCTAGTGGCTTTATATTTATTTATTTATTTTTCAGTATTGCCCTGCATAGCATAACCACATAGTTTTGTTACCAAGAGAATGTAACAACAATAGGCCCGTATCACGCTGTTTTAATGTCCCAAATTAGAGTTTGTTGTAATCGGTCTGACACAATCCGAGCAGAACAAAATCTCTTGCATGGGCAAAAAGTCTTGTTATAGTTCTAACAAACTTTTTAAGCTATCTTTTTTTTTTTTTTTTTTTTTTTTTGTATCTTTAGTTGTGAAACTCCAGAGTAGGTGTTAAATGGCCAAGGGGTACCAGTCCCATCTTGTAGCCCCTGGTGTTTATGCTGATCCTCTGTTGTAAGTCTGTGTGAAATACCAGCATTGCGGTGGATTTGGTGTTTTTATGTCCTTCGTGACTGTGACTTGTGGGCTCTCAGCTCCCTACTTTATTACAAAGCTGTAACAGCATGGAAGATGTGGAACATGTACCTTAGCTGGGGGGCTGGCAAGTCATGGGCAGCGTGTCTCCAGCCTGTTTGCCATGCAGTGTTCCCCTAATAGGCAGACCTCCTTGAAGCATGGACTAGGGAGCTTTGGAAAGCATCTCAGATGGAAATGCCAGGCAGTTGTTTTGCACTTGTTAGCAGCTTTTATCCGGAAGCTTTAATAGCATCACTGCGAAGTGTTGTTTAACAACTGGCTTCTTTGACAACCGTGGCTCTATTGGTAATGAGGGAGCTTATCTTATGAAAGTGCTGCAAAGAAATCAAGGAAAGGGGGGCCGTGGGTAAATTGCTTTAATGCAACTTTTGTTTAATAGAGGGCTGAGTTTGTACAATGGGTGGATTAGCAGATGAGATTCCCCCTTACGTCTCCAGTAATTCTTTGGAGAGGGTCTTGACTCCAACCATCTATCCAAAAAAGAGTCTGTTCCCCTTTCTGTAAGTTTTGGACGCTAATGACAGTGATGAGTAAAGAAAAACAGTCCGTCCAGATGCACACTTTCTAACACAGTCATTAGGTTTCAGGCAAGCAAACGTTGGAGAGAAAAAAAAAATAAAAATGCTCTCCAGCAATTGTAATTAAGGGAAGAGCACCAAATACCTGTAGCAATATGTCAGGATTTTGAAATAATGTTGCGTCATGTTTTACCTGAAACTTCATTAATGATAGCATAGATGGCCTCTTTATCTTGCCAGCATCTGCCCTATTACTGGTTAAGACTAAGGGCCAGGCATGTGGAGTAATTCTGTTGAAATAGTTGTTTTTATGTTTCATGCAACTGACAACAAAATCTGGCCTCTGGAATTTACGATCGCCCAACCGAAGTAGCTTGGAGCTCACTGTGGGGTTTATTCTCCCGTAACGCAACAAAGGCAAGCTGCTAAACGCAGCCTACAGGAAAACTGCCTCGTGTTGAGCTGAGCATCCATAAGAGCTCAAACGTTTCTGAGGCTGTAGTTCAGGGTCACGTTTCACCTTTGCATTTGTTGCTCAGCGTCGGAGGGAACGGCAAGTTGAGGCCAGGGGCTTCCGACTTGTGAGCGTGGGTGGCCTGTTCCTAAGCAGCTGGTGATTCAGAAGGTAAAGATAATCAAGAACTAATAAGTTGGTGGACTGACTTTCTTCCTTTAGGACCCCTACCTTCTATTAGCAACAAGGAAAAGGTTAAAAATCAGCTTCTCTGTGTCCACACTGAGTTGCTATTTACAGAAGGCTGGTCTGGGAAGCTGCATTTGAATGCTGGTGGGTGCTGAAGTGTTCACTATACAGATGCTTTGGGTGGCCGAATGTCCACCTTATTTTGCAGATCCCGAGGGTGCTGAGGCAGATGATGTTTCTCCTCAGGGCAGTGACAGAGTGTGCTGTTTTAACTCCCAATAACTTATGGCTTCCAGGGCATTGTAAGAAACTAGGAGGAAGTGATGCATCCTGGAAAACACTGAGTGAGCGTGGAAGCACGATGCTGCAGTTGCCAGAAAACAGAGCATGCCGAAGCCCGCCAGGAGGATTCACATCGGAGGCAGCAGCTCTGCTGGGTCTCATCCAGCCGTATCTGCAGTCTGTTACCAGTTGGGGAAATCGGTGTGGTGTGGCACTGGGGTTGTTGACTCCAGTCCACAGTTTCTTGGCCATACTCTTCGGGCTGGACCCAACCAGTTGCGCAGCACGACTTCACCGCCCCAGCTGGGATGCGGTCAGTGCAAATCGGGCCGGTGGCAAGCGGCCGCCCATTGTTTGAAGAAGCAGTTTCCTCCCTCATGCAGCCACCTGAAACGAGCTCATGTGAGGCTTGATTTTATCAGCCCTGAGCTTTTCTTTTGTTAGCCGGCATTGTGTTCTTGCTAGATGTTTCACTGGCTCCTTTTCCAGAAGAGTTAGATCTATGCAGATTTTGTGTCCAGGCTGGGACAAAAGAAAACTTTTCCATTGTCTGTCCACTGATGAAATGAGTTTAAAAAAGAAAAAGAAAAAAAAAAGAAAAAGATTGCAGTGTACTGATTCTGCCTTCCCAAAGAGCTGAGTGGGAACGAGGGAAGAAGTAAAATACATTGCATGGGTGCAGAACATGCCTTTTGCTTCCTGGCTGTGATTTGGATAAATAATGTGTATGTATCATGCTCTGCTCATGAATTTCCATCCATCTGCAGTCAATGTCAAACTTGTGTCTTCCCCTGTCATCACATACCAGCGCTCAGAAGCGTGATGTCCTCTTTTTTTTGTCCTCCTGCAGGGGATATTCATTTCAGCCCATGCTAGGAGCTCTCCTTCCCTTTCTGGCGGAGCCATTTCCACTTTCTCCTGTTATGGCTGTTGTTGCCTTTGCTCTTACAGCAGTCGCTTCCAACTCTGTGCACTCTGTGCTTGCATTCCTCCTCCCCTTTCGTCCTCCCTTGGAGCTGCAGGGAGATAGGTTAGGGAAAAGGGGAGGAGAGGAAAAGTTGTTTGGCCCAATCCAGACAACCTTATCTTTGTCATATTGTGAAAACACTTCGGCAATTTCTTTGTCAGGATTTAAAAGCATGTAATTAAAACCATTTCCAATTTAGCAAATTTTAGTTGAACATAAAGTATCATTTAAAACAGTTCCGTTTTGGTCACTTCATTTCCTTTCGGTCCCTGCTGTCTCTTGTGGGATGTTGCTTGAAAAGGCTGTCATCTGCCTGTCCTCTTCGGGGTGTCCAGAACTCCCCATGGCACTGCTTCTCAATGACACAGTATTTACAGTCAAGGGAAGCTGGCATGAGCTGAGCACTTTGCCCACAAGCCTGAAGTCCCACAGGTTGGCACTGCCCAGCTGCAGAGGGGGTAAAGCTGTCTGCAGGATTTGGTGCTTGCCTCCCGGAGGAAGCAGTGAGAGCTGAGGTTGACATCCCTTCTGCGATAGCATTAGCATTAGAGGAGGTGGGCTGTGCGTCTCTTTCAGTTTCAGGAGTGATTTTAATGACAGTATTGCTTGCTGTTTTTCTCGAGCAAACACACAATGTGTTTGTAAGGCTGTTTGCAGGCACCCAGGATGTTGCCTCGTCAGAGAAGGCGATGATATTTTGGACCTTGGCTGTGACCTGACAATGTTCAGAGAGGGACGGCAAGATCAGGGTCTTGAGAGTAAGCGGTGTGGGCTGTCCTGTAGCTGTCCCTGTCAGGCACTGTCTCTCTGAAGAGGGACGTGGGCTTTCAGTATTTATAAGCCCTCAGTTTCTCATACAAACTGCAGTAGTTTTCTAGGAGTAGTCTTAAAATCCAGCCTGTCTGTTCTTCCACTGCCTAGCTTGTAACAGCAGGAAGAGTCACTGGAGATGTGTCCTGTGATTTACAGAGGTGCCTTTAGAACTTCACGTTAATGCTACCAACCATAACACACAAAATAACTTGCCCTCGCTGTGCTCAATTAAATCTGCAGATACTCTTTCTTTATTTATTGAGACCAGCTATGTCCATCAGTGCCAAGTGCTCATCTTGCACAGATGCAAGTGGCTGTGCTTGGACAGATGTAATAGAAAGTCAGGTCTAGACTGTTAAATATTTTATTAATATAACTTAATCTCACTGCCAGTAGCGCTCCCAGTGTAATGGATTGTGATGGCTTCAGACGTTGTTGTGCCCTGTCTTGTCACCATATTGTTTGGGGAGAGAGACTTATGCATGTTGTATTTTTTTTCCCCTGTAGCTGAGAGCACAGCAGCCCCTTCTCTACTTAGGTGTCTGCTACCGCCAGAGCTTCCCCCTCCCCAGCAAACAATAAGCTCTTTCTTCCCAATCCAAAGACGGAGTTTAGATTATTCCAAACACTCCTGTGTGCTAAGGGGCATTCAACTAATAAATATGCGACTGTATTCCCTCTGATGAACCTAATAGTTTTGAGACCTTCCAGTACGATTATTCTCTCCTACTGAAGGAAGGAATGGCTTCCCATTTAATTTTGGCTCTAAACCCCCTTCCGATAGTGGTATTTCTAAGACAGTTAAATCCAAGCTATCTGAGCACCAAGCCTTGGGATACCCGTGCGGATACGCCGTACAATGCCTAACATATGCTTAGCTTGTGCATTTTAGCCATATGACAGTGTTCTTAGCCAAGTCAATTTTATGTTCATTTTTTTAATTACCATTCTGCGAGACACTGTTTCATATGTTGTACTAAATTTCCAAGTGTCTGGTCTCTGTTACACTGCTGTTCTCGTCTGTTAAATAGGCAATTTCTTTGGGTAACAACACCAGAAATAAATGATTTGAGTTTGGCTAAGGCAGCAGGATTCTTGACAGCAATGCACGTTGGTTTGGCCCATATCTCTCTAAGGGTGAATGAAATACTTACACATAACACTTAATTCAAAATGCTAGTGGTCTTGTGGGGAGTGGTAGGGGGGAAGAGGGAGTGCCCTCGCAAGGCACAGCAGAATGAATGCGTTGTCTCTACTGCAACCCACAGGCAGAGATAGTGGCTGCAGTCTGCTCGCACCCTTCGAAAGGCTCTGGTCTGCGTTGCTGCAGCCCCCACTGTCCTCCTGCTGAAGTTTGCTGCTGCGCCGCTACGTCTGGGGACAAGGCGGCGATGCGAGGAGCCAGCAAATCTGCTCCGGGAGACCATGCGCTCCCCGTAAGGGTTAGGAAATGCTGTGAATTTTTACATCAGCCAACCGCATACCCCGAGTGACCTTGGCAGCTCTTCCTTCATTCCTCTGGGGAAGCGGGTGAAGCTCAGCCTCCTTGCACTGGCTGCAGTATGATGAGTGTGCGCACGGGTCTCGTGCTGCAGCGTGGCCTTTTCTTTATGTTTCCTACATTTTTGCTACTCCAGCTCTGTCCATGTCTCTCTGGACGTACAAATTCAGTTCCTGTGAGGAAGGCCTACAAAGGCGGTGGCAGTCAGGGCTAGGATAGTGGCTCTCCAGCGACTTTAATCCCATGTGTTCCCCATATGAGTTTATAGTATTTAATATAAACTTACTTTTGCAATTTAAACACTAGACCTGCTTCTCCTGCTTGTGAGATGTTGCGGACAGCTCTGGGATACGCTTCTGCTTTCTGCTAACCAGTGTCAGCGCAGTTTTGGCTTCCCCCATTTTTTCCTGTGGAGCTCAATTTGGCAGGATTTCAGCAGGGAACGTAGGGGGCCTGGGAGGCCCTTGGGTAAGGGGACATCAGGGGGATACTGGTTTACCTCCGTGGTGGTCACAAACTGGAGAGCCAGCCTTACAGGTGGCGATAAAACTGGCACCTGAGTGAGTTTTGCTGTCATAACTTCGCTTTTCCTTTCAGTAAGAAGGCGTCCATCATCTTGTTGGAAACCTTTCCTTTTTTCCACACACAATTTATTTCTGGTGTGGCTCAGTTTAGAGTTTTGTGGTACGCCTCTTTGCCATTTCTCTTGTTTTTCCTGCTCCATCTCAAAAAGTGTTCTTAAAAATATAAGGGAAAAACTCAGCCCTCTCCTTCCTACTCCTTTAAGTAATCGTTTTGGGTATTGCATGATGTTTTTAATTAAAACCCTTATTTATATGATTTTTATAATAGCCGTGGGTTCTCCCCACTCTGTGCACACTAATCTAGCCCGGTTGTAAATTACAGCACTCGCACATTAAAATAAATTGCAGTGACACAGGGCCTTGGCAGCACTGCTAGAGGCTCTTCTGAATCCACTGGGGTCTTTGTTGCATGTTTTAACATCTCTGTTATTTACTGGGTTTCCAGGATGTCGAGCGGGATGCCCTCCTCCAGCAGTTACGGGGTTTATGTGGGGAAGTTTTGTTAAGGAGGTTTTTGGAAAGGGAGAACAGGAAGGTAATCATTATTGTATAGTGTTTGATCATCCTTATGGAAATGCCGTAGGGAAGAAGGGAGAAGAACGTGCTGTTGGCCTGCAAGGAGACGGATCTGTGTGGCTTTCTCTTTGAGTAGCAGCAACATGGGAGGGTGGGGTGCCACTGGGGTCCCCCACCCAAGGGAGCTGCAGTTAGGGCTGGGGTTCAGCAGGGTGCTAAAGGTGCTAAACTGTGTTCCTCATGTGAGATCCGTGGGACTGCTCATGTGCTTGAATAGCTCGCTGAATTTGGATGTAAATATCACCCTGCCGGCTCCAAACGTGACCTACAAAGCGATGCCAAATCATTAATCAAGCAACGCCAAGCGCATCCTATGCTGCCTTCTCCTCTCTCTGCACCGCGGTGTTAGGCCTACTTTACAAAGGCCTCTTTTGTAGCCTAGTGGCTCGTGAAGGGCATTCATCAAAAAAATGATTACAACCGCATAAATATAATGCAATAAAAGCTAATAGTTTCTCATGCTGGGAAGGTTTGTAGTGCTTGGTGCAATGTGCCCAGGCAGTCTTTTACTAGCCTGATCCTTGCGGTGTAGGCCGGTTCTACCTGATTTTTGAAAAAGATCATCTGAAGTCATTACATTTGCAGATTCTCCCCACCACCTGTTTTCATGTCTGTAAATATGTAAGACAGGACGCTCGTTCTTTGTTCTGAAGACACGTTAAGATCAATGCCCTTGAGCATGCACCCTCTTCTGACTGTCGAAAAATTTGTTAAAGGTATAGATCTTGATTACATTCTCTTAATCCAGTCGTTGTCTTTTAACCCAGCTCTTAAAAGGAAGCATGCATGACAGTACATCACACAATATCTCAGCCCTTTCCTGACATTTCTGTGGAAGTAAATGAAAGGTGTAAATTAAAAAAAAGCAAGTGTTTGTGTCTCACTTTAACCTTCTGTTATGTTAAATGGCTTTATTGAAGAGTGCCGGCAGTGTTCTCAAAAACTTGGGAAAATCCACTGTGAGCCATGCAATTAGTTGCCTTGGGAGCTGAGTATGGAGTTCATGATGTTTGATGTGAAAATTACACGGACACGTCTAATTGGGTGTATTTGCACCACACAGGATACCGAATAAAGAGGTGAACTCTTCTTCCCCGTTCCTTGCTTGTTTTCTTCTTCACTTAAAGCAGTTACCTTGAACTCTTCCCAGCTGAGATACCATTTATCTAGGCACGCGTGCCGGGCCGCAGATGCGGGTTCCCCTCTGCACATTTTGGAAGGTGGGCCGGGGGGAGGCAGAGATGGCACCATGAGCCTGGAAGGATGAGGGAAGATGAACTTCAAGCTACCTCATGCTTCCCATTATCATTCCTTAGTTGTGACTTGCAGTGCCTAGCCCAGCCCTAGAGCTCTGCTCTTTCTACAGGAGTCGATGGCTAATTTAGAGAGTCCCCAGCACCGCAGGATCCATTAGTCATAATTTCTTTTAGTGGTTAAGTTTTGCAACATAAACATAGGAGGATGTTTTCTGCTGTGCCAGTGTTCTCCAGCGTGCACCGTTCTCTGTAACCCTTTCTGATTTCTCACTTTAACGTTCCTTGTTAACAGTCCTCAAAATCAATGAAAAATGTTTTGTAAACTAGCAGCTGATACCCACCTGTGTCGGGAACGGGTGGAACATGCAGTCCTAGAGCACATCGTAGGCTATCGCTCTCTGCAGTAAAAGATCTGCTAACAAAACCCAGAAACTCAATGGTTTCATCTTTTCTTGGTATTAAACTGTGCATCAGCTGTTTGTACATGTGGATGTAGCTGTCTCGTCCCTCCTTCCTTTTAAACATCCAAAACTTGAATTACATGTTGATCTTTAAGCAGCTTGGTTTCATTTCTCTTTGGTTGCAGATATAACTTGCCTGATGAATGTGGCTAAACTGTGAGTGCATTTTAAATATTCCATGTTTTTGAACAGTAATAAAGACTTAAAGTAAAACATTTTCCAGTAATTTAGTACTCTCTTCAGTGCAGTTATTCAATTATTAGACCACAAAGGCATTCTGCAGTTTGATGTTATTAAGAAATATATTAGCAGAAAATGCTCTATTATCATCTAATGCTAATAATCAGCTGGTAGGAATTAGAAGAGAAGATGTGTAATTGGAATTCTTGTGGCTAATAAGATGTGAATTATAAAGACGTTTCCAGGAGAGAAATCTAGGTACTATTATAGGAAACTGCTATTTGCATTTTAAAACATTAGTAGGCACAGCGATGAGATCAGATCGATTTGCTTAAAATATCTACGAGGCACAATAATGGAGATTACTGAGCAGCACTTTGATCCTGGAGCAACTTCACTGCCTTGCACCCTTCTGTCAGTATTTGCTGTTCTGCCGAGGAATGCCTTTCCTGACCTCCTCTGTGGCTTGTTTCTAAAATCCTCGTGTGGCAGGGGAACACATATGTTAATTCAGACCGCTGGTTCTCTAGTGGGTACCTTTTCCTGGCAATGACTGGTGTGAGGTCCCTGGTAACAGTGTGCTGCTATTCTCTCCGCTCTGGCCAAGGGGTGGATGCCACAAGCATTTTAGGACATCCATAACCTCTTAAACATGAGGGTTTGGCAGATCACAACCCAGCCGTGCAGCCTCATCCCTGTCTGCCTGCATGTGTCTGCGAAGGGTGCCACCAGCGGGGAGTGTCTTTTCCTGAGCCTTTTGCAAATGCTTTACACCCTAAAATTGTGGCCTTTGGTTGCCCTTTCACTGCGGGATTCTGCCTAACTGTAAATGCTGTTAGCAGTTGGCAGATCATCCACCCACAGGGTTTTGTCTTTGACCCCTGCATCAGTGAATTCCACAGGTTGATTATTTGCCATTTACGGTTTGTCCTCTGTTATGGGGCACCTCCCTGTTTCTGGCCGAAATTTGACCTTTAGAAACCTAGTCATGCTCGGAGTTGATAAATGTGATTTTCTTCTGGAAGCTGGGAGTCTTCAAGTGAGACCAAATGTGGAAAGATGTGAGAGGGTAACATGTAATGAGGCAGCCTTGCTTTGCTAGCATGCACTGGCTCTGCAAAACTCAGAAACATGCTCCTAAATTCTTAAATTGGTTTTAATCTGTTGCTCTTGGCAGGGACTGGTGCCTTTGGGTTGGGGAGTTTGCTGGAGAGAACATGCAGCATTAGAAGTGGTTTCTTTGAGTGTTACGGGCTCCCTGCAGAGGTGGTTGGAAGCTCACCGCACGAGGAACCGCGTGGGAGCCGCATGGCGGTGCAGGGAGGTGAAGGCAGGGCCCAGGCGAGGTTTGGCTCCTTGGGGAGAAGGACGATGGCAAGGACTGAGGAAAGAGCGTGGTCCCGGTGGGAATGGAGGTGAGGACTTACGGAGAGTCCTTGGGGAGCTCGTGTGCTGTGCTCCCATCCACTCCTTCTGTGAATGATGGCTTACAGTGCTGGAAACCACAGCAGATCTGCTCTAGGGAAAAGAGAAAGTCAAGTGAGAAGACAGGAGATGAACAGATGCAGGAGAGCAACCTACATATTTCTGCAGTTTCCAGTGATTTCTGGGACTTGGTAATGTCTTGAAAATCTGGTTAAATTCCCAGGCAAGGAAGCAGCGATTAATTTTTTTCTGCAATTGAAAGTGTATATCTTGATTATCACCTCTTATTTAATTATCAGATACTTTGTTTTCGTTGTGTTCTCAGACTGTAGGAAGCAATCGAACTGGAGGATGCTGTAGCTTCCCCAGCATTTGAACCAGCTCAGCCAGCAGTGCTGGGGAAGTGAAGTGGAAATTCTTGGCCTCCGCTTTGTGCTTGGGCAGGTGTGAACCAACCTGGAGAGCTGGAATGGTTCCCTCCACCCCCACTTATTGATTTATTTTTTCTAATTAATTTGAATGCGGAAAGTGGAACTGATCTAAGGCCACCGTGACAGAACACATGCTTTTGCTCATGGAAACAGAGGAGTGCGGGAAGAAGTGGGATAAGGTGGACTGGAGTATTATTGTAGGCTTACAGGGGCATTAGATGGGGAAAACAGTCTAGCTTTTTTTCCCCTTTGCAATGGTATATAATATTTGCATTTTAAAAGGCTGTAATATTCACCAGTACAAGGGGAACTGAAAAGTGCTCCCTAGATTCAAAAGCTGATCCTTTCTAGCCAGTTTTAAGAATTTTTTTCCAGAGGCATACGAACTTTTAAAATGTATCTGAGTCTACTGGACAGTGCGTTTGGTATTTCTGAAAGTGTAGGCAAACTTGTAACCTTTCCCTACTGCTTGAAAAGAAGAAATCTTCTATGAACCAGACCCTGCTGAAAACTCATGCAGAAGTCTAGCAAAGGCTTTCAGATCAGTACTGGCATGCTTAAGAGCCAAACCTGATGGAAGAAGAATGGATTGTACTTGTGCATCAAAGAAAAGGTATGAGGAGACACGGTAGAAAAGTGTTCTAATGAGAGAACAGTGGAGGGCCATAGCAGGGAGGGATGTTGTTTCATCAAGATGTGCCAGAATATGTATTTTTGATTTGCCAGTGTTAGATTTTTATTTATTTATTTACTTAAGAAAAGGCAGCAGAGCTCTTTTAAATGAGCGTGAGCATCTGTAGAAGGAATTGAAGTAGGAGGTCTCTTAAGAACTGTGGTGGGTGAACCCTGGTGCCCTTCAGAGGTTTCCATTTCTTCGTCTTTCCCCACTGCCTTCCCCAACATCCCCTCCCCTCTCCCAGGGAGAAAATGTAGATAGATATTTTTTCCAAGAAGTGAAAGAACGTTTTTCATGTACAGGATTAGGAGAACAATCTTCTCTCACCTCAAGCACCCCAGGTTCCAGTGCTCTGGGTGCATAATTTTTGTTGTTCCCCACACACACACATTGTTGTTTTTTGTTTTGCAATAATCGTTCTTTTTAATACATTTTTAATAAGCAGGATTCTTTTGAGGAGATCTTGAAGTGATGCTGCAAACAGCAGACAGAATGCCTCATCCTAAAACACTTTTTCTTGTCATGTAGATAGTTTTATCAGATAAAAGAAATCTTGCTTTCAGCATTGTGTATTTTATTGTTGCACACGTGTTCATACACACATACACAATAATGCCCATTCTAGTCAGGACAATGAGACTGTAGCAGCATTGAAATAAAAACCAATAATGTGGCTTTTTAACCCTCGTTTAGGCTGAAGTTTTATATGCAGATCTTTCTCTGTGCGGCATAATATTCTATTTGAAGTGGAACTTGGCTCTTAGTTAACACCGAAAGTGATAAGTTGTCTAAAGCCCTGTTTAGACAGACAGAGCTTATTTGGCATCTGCATTAAGCTGTTTGACAAAATGTTTCGAATGTAATTAGTTCACATCAAAGGTACACCACCTTCAGTGGCGGGTAAGATGGATGAGAATTAAAGATACTAAGATCAGCATGACCTGACTGGAGGCCTTGCAATTTAAGGTTTTACTGTTTATTACATTAAAAAAAAAAAAAAAAAAAAAAAAAAAAAAAAAGAGAGAGAGAGAACACTCTAGCGTTTTTTTTTTCTTTTCTTTAATATTTTTTCAAAGCTCTTCCAGTGTCTCAATTGTACAAGCCCTTCTGTAGTCATGTTCATCTTGTACTTCAAGAGAACACAGTGGTCTCCAAGAAATACATTTTTATTTTTTTTACTGTGGCTAAACAGATGTACTGAAAGTGTATTTAAAGTCTTATTTTTAAAGTATAATTCTGAAAACATGTTTGTAAAAATGATGCAGTGGTGTGCTTCCACGTTCTGTTCTCACTGACATTTTGAATCCATATTGGCTCAGTTTTCACGTCAGTTTCAATTTTTTGCTGTCAGGACTGTAAAAACTAGCCTGAGATCTGAAATCATAAACTGAATTCCTCAAGGTTCTTGCATCTCTATCCCTAAATACTGCAACTGGGAGGCAAAGGGAAGAGATATGAAATTATCAATGTTAAGATGCATTTTTTCCCTTTAAAAGAGTCGATATTACTATTGTTACTTCAGTGTCTTTGCACATATCTTACATCTAATTCTACTCAGGGCTACAACTGTATCAACAGGGATATTGAAATATGAAATATTTCCTACTATAGCAGCCAGTCATTAACATTCTGTTTAATAACATGTGAATTAGACAGGGATCGCTTCCTGTACTTGCTTTCTGTAGTCGAGTGGTTGTGGTGGTATCACCAAGAGTTAAACGTGTGAGCATGCTGGGCAGGTTTTTCAAACTGAGAAGTGATGCTGGACACCCAACTTGGGAGGCTTTTGGTAAGCCTGGTAATCAGAAGAAAAACTTCAGCACTTTCTGAAAATAAATTGTATTTAATCCCTGTTTAGGTTTATGAAATACTGGGAGTTAATAAAGCTCCACGCATCAGCTGAGGAGCAGGAGCTTAGCTGGAGCTTGGTAACTCCTGAGCTGTAATCATTTCAATTGTGTACATAAGCCCTGTGTTTTCAGGTTGCTACTTCAAAGTACTTATTATGGCCATCATCCTTTGGTATGAAGGTACTCCAAATAAGTTGTTAAGTACACATAATAGGAAGCCTATGTGTTGAAAAAGATGGAATTGTTATGTCAACCCTTTTTGTGGATCACATTGCTCTTTTAAAAGCATAATGATTCATGGAAGGTGGGAGAAGACCTCACCAGAGCTCCATGTAGCGTTTGGCATTTTTCCTGAGCAAGAAGTTTCTTTATGTGGTTTGCTGTGTATAATAAACACTTAATTAGTATGATTTGGGGACTGATAAGTTAAATGGTGAGGAACAAGTGGTAGCAAAGCTCTATTTAAACTGTTCATTAAAAAAAAAAATGTTTCTTTAGTGCTTCTGAGAGGTGATCTTGTCCTCATTTATATAAAATTAGTTTCTTTTTTAGCACGAATCTGACTGTATTGATGCTACTGGAGATCACCCATAAAATTCATAGCATTTTGGAAAATGCAATATTTAGAATTTAAAATACCTGTTGGGGTGCTGAATGTTTAGTATTTGATATCTTAGGCTCCTTTGGCTATGTAATCAATTATGGAACACCTTGGTTTTCTAATGAGTTTGGAAGTGCTGGCTTTTGAAATCTGTCCCTAGTTGATGACTTTTTTTTTTTTTTTTTTTTTTTTCAAATGAGAACCACAAACACATATCTGAATATATGGTGTGGTGGCTTTTTTTTGCTTGTTTGTTTTTTAAGTTTGTGGCACTGGGTCTGGAAAAGAGGCTGTTTAAAGCATGTGGGAGGTGCAGAAACTTTGAGAGAGAGTATGCTGGCAGGCACACGCAGGTTGGATGGACAAAGTAACCCAGGGCTCTCCTCAGCCCTAGTGTGGGCATGCATGCTTTTTTTGGCTCTGTGTGTGCTTACAGTTATGTCTGCAAGTTTATAGATGTATATCAACTTACATTTAGAAGATGATCCAAATAATGCTGAACTGAAGATTAAACCCATTTGTTTTCCTTCGTTTTCTTTGCGAGCCTCTCTCCACATGCACATACTCCTGTCTCTGAAATCTTTCCCCAGACTCCTACATAATTTTCTGTAGAAACGGCAAGCCCAAGTAAGTGCCCATTTTAATCCCCCTCTTACCAGGTAAGTGAGAAACAATGGGAGGTTTTATAGCCAGCCCTTCGCCCCTGTGGGTAGGAAATGAGTCATTACCATGATTAAGAAAAATAAGAGACCCAAGCTATAAATTCACACTAATCTCCAGTTGACAGTCTCTCCTGCATGGTTAGTGACTCAGCATGATGTTTGTGAACGGGGTACTGTGCCCTTCGATGCTGAATTGCTCCTCCACATGGTCAAAGGTCTCAGGGTGGATGGGAGGGCCGGGCTTCCTTCCCCACCGTGCTGAGCCCACGGCTGTCCCCACCTCCCGTCCTGCATCCCCGTCCCCGTCCCATGTGTTGCTACTGCTGCTGCTTGCCAGGGCGAGCTGCTGCCGAGGTTACTTCTGAGTGTGAGCTCCGATGTGTTGGCATCTTGCTGGTCCTCTGGGTCGTGATGACAGACGATGATCTACAAGGAGATATGGGTACTGCCTTCTGTCCTCTGGGGACATCCATCCTCAATGACCCTTCTTCTCTTCAACATACGTATGCTGCAGAGAAGTTTCATTATTTGTATTATTTATTTTTATTTAAGTGTCGTTGTCTAGGTAAGGGACATGCTTCAGAATTTTCCCTCCACCCATGTACGCATACATAAAAATAAATAAGTAATATGCACATGCACGGCCGGGTACGTGTCTGTGTGTACAGCCATACGTATGCCTTTCCTGGCTAGCGCTCTGCAGTCTGCCTGGTGAGGATTTGAAAGGCGGCATACCCACCCAGAGCGAGTTGGCCTTGGATCCTGGACAGCATTTCTCTGTACATCAGCTGAAGCCCATAATTCGCCGAGGGAATTATGGTGGTGATTCATAGAGCCCTGTTATTTTTTGTGCGTGAACATTATGAATATCTAGGCTTGAACTCTCGTACAACAGCAACCACGAAGACTCAACGCTACCTGCTGATTGGTGAACTTTTGCTCCAAACCTTCCAGCATTAGGTAGGGTCCGTGCCTACGCACGGATGCTCAGGAGTGTTTTGCGACCACAAAGGTGCCTGGAGCTGGTGGCATCCCCGCTCTTGCCTACAGTCAGGGGCCTGAAACTGCAGTGGTATTCAGGTTCTCTCCGTGGGATTGCCAGAGCTGGAGCGCTGCTGCCTTCTAACCCTTTTATAAGTCTAAACATGACTCCTGCTGACGGGGAATGAGCATCCCATAGCTTCGAGCCTAATCATCAACATTGTGTCTCTGTTGACTGGGAGGGGACTGGTTTTGCCACAAACTAGCAACACGATAACATAACTCCTGTCTTTGCCATCTGTAACAAAGCAGAATAAAATATTCAAAACTCTGTTCTGCTTGCAGCACTGAGGCAAGTCACATGCAGTCAGCTGGTGTGTCTCCTGGTTATTTCCATGTGGAATGGAAAATAGTTTATAAATTGTAACTTCTTCACACTCCGGCTACTAGGTCTGAACACAAGTATGTCAGGCTTTTTCTGCAAATAGCAATCTCCTAGGATGTGAAACATTGTTAATTTATCTTAAATAATTCAATAGAATGTCAATATTCCGCAACTCCCTCTACTTAGAGTGACAGGTCTGTTCAAATTAGTAGCCCTGAAGAATAAAGAATATTCAGGACATGCTTTTATCTCCGGAAAGACAGAACTCAGTGCAGCTGCATAACTTTTTAAAGTAGCGGTATGAACACCCGACTGCTACCTGGATGACAAGTAATTCAAGCACAAATGTTGTAGCTTTTAGAAAAGAAGTAATATATACATTTTGTACCCAATTAGTAATCACTGCAAGTCCTCCGTATGTGTGTTATATTCTGTATTTTACATATGCATGCAGGATATACAACACAATGTGAGAGTGGAGTCTGAAACGCTGTTTCATATTTGCATGCTAATTTATTCTATCAAAAACAAAAGTGGTGTTTTTTTTTAAAGACTGATCATGTGATCAGAATTGAGGCTGCTAGACTTGTTGCTCAATATATTTTCTCTGTGACAAGTTGGGGATCTATTAATTGGTAAAAATAGCCTTGACACCACTCTCCAAGCTGCTGGGGAAGAGCTAGCATTGTTCCCGTTTCCAGGTTATGATCACCATAATTAGAGCAACAATCACAGAAGTTAAAATGGGGTAAGACACTCTAAATTTTCCTTTTCATTATTCTGACAAAACAGGATTCCTTGCTGTGGTGTATTTTTATCAGTATTATCAAATCTATTTTTAAATTTCTGAAGAAATAGAGGTGAAGATGTCCAATAACTCCTTTGTACGACTATTGTAGATTAAGGATATTTTCTTGACACTTTAAACTTAAATCTGGAACTGTGATCTGTTCTCTTGCAATAGCCCCTCTCCATCCAGGTGCTCACATCCTTTTGATATTTGCAAGGATGAATTGATTAATTTGAGCACAGGAAGGAGGCAAGGCAGGGCTGCCCTTTGTTTAACCCAGTGGTGCCAGCTAGTCTGGGTCAGAAGCATGACTAAACTCCAGCTGAGACATTTCTGTGGCTGATCAAGATGTTAGGGCAACACCCAGAAAAATAGCCCGGGCTAGCTTGGCAATGTTGTCTTAAGCCTTGAAGCGCGCATGCTGTTTTCAGCTCAGACGTGCAACTTGCCCACTCTGCGGTGGCGATTCAGGCTAAAGGGCCATCCTGATTAGCCTTGTAAACCTTCTTGCAAACATGCCCGTGCATTTAGCACAGCAGGCGGATTCGACCACAATTCCTGGGAAAGACGCGGGGAGATTGGCTGCGTGGGAGCACATCGAGCCCTTCCCCTCCCAGAAGGTCCAGTGTGGGTGCCCATGCATTTCTTGTCCTTGCAGAAGTTGGTCGGGTTAGTGTGATTATCTGGTGCCATGGGTGCAGTAACTGAGGGATAACTTTATAGGCAGTTTCTCTTGCTTGGTTGGCATATGTAAGACCGGGGTAACTCATTTCTGAGGGAAAAAAAAAACAGCATCCTGGAAAGTTTCAGAACAGCAGTTTTTGTCCTGGTCAGAGATCTGCTTGGAAGAATCTTATGTGATATGGTCCCTATCCAGGAGAACTGGTTGACTTTCAAGGATCACCTCCTTCAAGCTTAAGACTGGTCTGTCCTAATGAGTGGAGATATCAGGAGACCTGCATGGATGAACATGATGCTGCTGATGAAATCCAAATGTAAAAAGGAAGAATACAAGCCATGGAAGCAAAGAGAGGGAACCCAGGAAGGATATAAAGACACAATGTCCCAGCATGCAGGGGGTAGAATTCAGAAAATCCAAACTAACCTGGAGTTAAATCTGGTGAGTGATGTGAAAGGCAAAGATAAAGGCTTCTACAGGTACATCATGAGCACAAGGAAGACTAGGGAAAATGTGGGCCTACTGCTGGGAAGGGCAGCAGACATGTTGACAAAGGACATGGGAGAGGCCTGGGTATTCAATGCCACCTTTGTCTCCGCCTTTACTGGTAAGATTTGCCTTCTGGAATCCCAGACTTCGGAAACCAGTGGGAAAGTCCAAAGCGAGGAAAATACCTTGATGGAGAATCAGAATAGTGAACTAGGGACTATAGGACTAGACCATCAAATGTATGGGACTCGGTGGGATATGTCCAAGAGTGCTGAGGAAACTGACCATTTTCATTGCAAGGTTTGATTAACTTTGAAAAGTTATAGCAATTGGAAGAGGTTGCTGGGCACTGGAAGAAAGCAAATGTCACCCCTGTCTTCAAGAAGGGGGAGGAGGAGCATTTGGGGAGCTACAGTTGCTAGTGATGAACCCCAGAGGCTGATGCTGGGCCCAGTGCTGTTCAACATCTTCATTAATGACATAGATGATGAGACACAGTGAACCCCCAGCAAACTGAGATGAGTGGCTGATTCACCAGAAGGCTGTGCTGCCATTCAGAGGAACCTCAACAGGATGGAGAAACAGGCCAACAAGAATCTCATGAATTTCAAGGAAAAGCAATGTGAAGCTCTGCCCCTGCGGAGGAATAACCCTATGCACCCGCACAGGCAGGGGGCTGACCAGATGGAAAGCAGCTCTGCAAATAAGAAATGACCTGGGCATTCTGTTGGACAGTTGAACGTCTGCCAGAAATATGCTCTCATGGCAAAGGAGGCCAGTGGTATCCAGGGCTTTGTTAGGCAGTATGGCCTGCAGGTCAAGGGAGGTGATCTTTCCCTCCTCTGAGCCCTGGTGAGACAGTTGTGGAGTGCTGGGTCCAGTGCTGAGTTCCCCAGCGTGAGAAGTGAGTTCAGCAAAGGGCCATGAAGATAATTAAGGGACTGGAGCATCTTTAATGTGAGGAAAGGCTGAGAGAGTTGGGACTGTTCAGCCTGGAAAAGAGAAGGCTCAGTAGGGATCAATGTATAAACACCTGATGGGGGGAGTAAAGGAAGACAGAGCTAGGTGATGCCCAGTGACAGGACAGGAGGTTGTGGGCACAGACTGGAATACAGGAAATTATATATTAAAATAAGAATTTAAAAAACATATATTATTCTTTTTTACTTTAAAGTTCATTAAACACTTAACGTAGGTGGAAGAGGTTACCCAGAGAGGCTGTGGCATCTCCATCATGTCAAAACCTGACCGGACACAGCCCTGAGCAACCTACTGTAGCTGACCCTGCTCTGAGCAGGGCACTCAGCCTAGACCAGAGGTCCCTCCAACCTCGGCTGTTCTGTGACTCTGTAATCCTGCTAGCTGTTAGAACATGTCATTGTTGACCTTGTGATGGTCAATACTAAGGCAACGGTCACGTCCCCCTTCAAACTGACAGTCCTCATTTGTTTATGCTTCCAACTAACTATTATATTAAACCACAATGCAATTGACCCCCTGAGAAGAGTTAACGGAGGCTTTTGTCAAAGAGTGCATGCTGGCTGGTTCCATGCCCCTTTCCTCCTAGCCTGGAGGAGAAAGGGGGTCTACTGATTTATTTGTCTTGACTTAATACCTTCCTGTATTTTGTTGGCCTTAACTCTGCATTTTCTAATGAAGCTTAACGAAGCTCATGAGATGGTTTTTCTAATGGTTTATTATGCTGTGAAGTGATTTACTTTTGTTTAGCCCTCCTTATTTCTTGCCTTTGGGAGTTCAAATGTATTCCAAAGGAGGATCAGTTAATGGATGTTTCCTGCTCTAGGCGTGTGCCTTTCTCCAAAAGTTTGGACATAGAAGTGAAGTTAGAAGGCTGTTAACCAGAATATCCTTTCACCTAGCAAAGGTATTATTTGTGGGTTTTGTCACCTTCAGAAAGTTAAGTTCAGGCAGCATCCTAAATTTACTGGAATAGCTGCATACTTTGTGCCTAATCAACCCATGAATTGGTAATGGAATTCTGCAACTATTGGTTGCTCGTAGTTGTTACTTGAGATCCTGTTTCATAATCTTGAGATTTGCCTTTTTTTATTGCCTTTTAAATCCTATTCATTTAAAAAAAAATCAAAAATGAATCCAATTATTATTTGGTTTCATTCCCAATTAACTCCTAATGATGCTGTTCCAAAATGTAGTCCTTCTTACAGAATGACAGTAAGGAACATGGTGTCATTTTGATGGACTGATGTTGATAAAACATGGCTCAAACCTAGTTATGCCACAGATCTACTTTTCAGCCTGGTACCTCTTTTAATATTCTGACTTTGATTTCAATGCCTAAGAGTTCACACAGTCCAGAAATCCCTGGAGGATCTGAGGACCAGACTAGATTATTTGCCTAGACTAGATTATTATTATTATTTAAAGAATTTGTTTGGAAAACTTGCTGTCAGTGAAAGGTGTTCCTATGTAACGAAGCTGAAGAAACACTCTACTGTGGGAGTGTAAAGAATCATGGGACAAAATACAACAGCCCTGTCATGGTTTCTGGTGTGGCCAGGTATTTTAATCCATGGTATTGGGAGATGATTTGGACTTTCCCTCTACTACTAATGTAACTCCTATGCTGAATCAAGATTATAATGTGCCTTCCTCTGCCTCACACATTACTGTGAGTAGATTTATCTCTCAATCAAAATCAGTGGAAGAACATTATGTGTAGGGTTTGGGTGGGAGGTGTTCTTGCGTGATGTGACGGTGAAGGTTAATTCTGTGAGTCACAGAACAATTTTCTATGGAAGAGACCTCTGGAGGTCATCTGGCCCAACAGCCCGTACTCATGGCCTTGCTTTTGAAAGGGCCTGCTTTCACCTAGGGATGGTTTTGCTGGCTTGAAGCTGGTGTGCTCAGACCCACTTCTGCTTTTAGCAAGGAGTGCCGAGTGAAATGCTGAACCTGGTGGGGACAATAATTTCACTGGGGCTTGGATCTGGCCCATCCGGAGCTGTTTATTAGAGTGAGACTTTTCTAACAGGAACAAGGTTGAAGCTCCTTTCATACTAGCTTCTCAAAAGCTTTCAGGAGGTGATGACTTCATGACTGCGGCTGATAAACAACCTTGGCTTTTATAAAAATAGACTGATGGTCTGGCAAGAATTCCAGCCTGTCCGAATGGCTTTGCTCCTGCCAAGTGGTGCAGCCACTGCTGCGTGAAGAGGGTGTGCCCGTCCTGCTCCCTTCCAGCCTTCACATTTCCCTGCTCCTTCCCAATCAGATGGTAAATACGTCTCTGCACATAGCATTAAGGTTGGTAAATCAGTAGTGCAAATACTGCCAAGTAAGTAAATACAGTACAAAATGGAACATTCACTTCCCTTTGTTTGGTTATCGATACAGATTTAAAGGCAAGTCACCCTAAGTAATTGTGTTTAGGTCATTAAACATGGTTTAATAATGACAATAATAGGGTGTGTCCTGAGGCAGGAGGCGAAACAGTGCACCTATAATTGCCTAAGAGCAGGTTATTTCTGATAACAAACCTATCTCATTGTGTAGTTCAGAGGAGGGTGGTTTGGTGACGCTCCCCCCAACTTTTTTGACATATCCCAAGTGATCTCATTGTCCTGCAGCTTATAATTTGAGTCCACTAAAATGTAAGCATGATCTCCATGTACCAAGTTAAACATTGAATGAAATCTCTCTTGACATAATGATCATTGGATTATGTGCAATGTATGATTGGAAAAGGGAGGTTTCCCTACAACACGGTATAAAATTCCTATTTTTTTTTTCTCCTCGTTTAAGCCAGCAGTGAGTATTCCTCATTCTACATGTTGAATCAAGATTACTCTTAAAAGGAAAAAAATGCACAAAGTTATAGTGGTAAGCAAATGAATCTTTCAAGGCTAATTAAAGAAAAAAAAGGCTGTTTTCTAAACTTCTCAGGGATTTTTAATCTTTGAAACTAGTCTCCGCAGAGATGGATTAGTAAGGAAAGAACAGATGAAGCAATCAAAGGTGCCAGATAAATGCAATTTATCATGTTTCCACAATTTATCGCCTAATTATCCTCCTCATTGTGTGTGTATGCGTCTATACGTGTATACTTATATAATGTGTATGAGCTTTAAATGTGTTTATGGAATGATACTGCTCCTGGATTTTCCACTGCATGTTATTTAAACTGCTGGGGGTGACACACATTATTTTAATTTATTTTTAAATAAGTAGAGCATGTGAAGTCTCGCCAGACATGACTAAACTAGAATGCGTTGCTGATATGCCAGACACTGCATGGAAGACATGGCCTATGTGATGTCAACAGATCCAACCCTAGTCTCTTAAATTCATGTAATGAAATCTCATAAACCTGATAAAATGTCTGATTCTTTTAAACCATAAAATATTCTTTAAATATAGTCCATCATTTCTGTAACGTGAATTTTTGTGTGATGGCAGTTGTTTCCTGTCAAGTTGTTACTATTGGTTTTGTTGATGAACAGTTTAAGGCCATAATCCACTTGTTCAGTGCTGTGTTGAGGGGATTCTTTATAAGCCAGGATACAAAGTTCTGTACTTACTGGGCCCAGTCCTAATCCTTTAGTCATACAATGACTTTTCCATTTCTCAGGTCCAATAATATGGTTATGATCTCACTTCTACACAGTGCTTCAACAGCTTGTTTTTCCATGTTGGACTGTGGTTTATGTGTTTTAAGAGGACCTTTTATAAATTTGTGATTTTTTGCAAGCAAATAACCCAATAAAGCTCTGCATTTATGTTGGGTTAAAAAGAGGTGTACAAATCTAAGGTTTTTTCATTCCCCCCTTTAATGAGTTCTTGTGTCTCTTCTGTACAGTGTTCATATACCTTGGGGCATGTTGGCATTTCTATCCAAAATGTATTCAAAACTTACTTTGTTGGAAGAGTATAGAAGTTCTTTACACATGGAAACAATCAGTTGTGCATTGCTTTTAGTTTATCTAAGTCCCTCATGTCATAGTCAAATAGGATGAGTGAACCTCATGGCACCTCTAAGGATGGTTTAGTGATGATGGGGCTTGTGGAGGAAGGTTCACCCTAGCTGTGGTGGGCAGTGTCACGGTACGTAGCCCAGGGAGAGGAGATGTGTCATCTGGTTCTTCAAAATAAGCGTAGGAGTTGTCTTGCCTCAAAGGGACTGAAATACATTTACAGAAAGGGCTACATTCTCATAGTGAACTAAACCAGAAGGATTTACTGAGCCCAGTATTAGTTTGTTTTCCAGATAAGGGTAACAGAGGTTATTTACAGAATCACAAAAAGGTTGAGGCTGGAAGGGACCTCTGGAGGTCTTCTGGGTCCAACATCCCTTTTCGGGGAGGGCCCAGCAGAGCAGGTTGCCCAACTTAGTTCACTCTAGATTTATTTTTTCCTTTGCAAAATCCAAGTTCTGATTTATTCTTTTACTATTTTTTACTTTTAACCCATACCCATGAATCCTTCCAAGGAGAAGGGAGGGGGGGAGATGAGGGAGGGTGCTGATGGCATCTCAGCCTGTTCATCCTGCTTCCCAGTCTCTAGCCACCGTCTGCCTGACAGGCTCTTTACTCAGCCCCTCAGGTCCAGGCTCCAGTGTCAGTCTCTCACTTCTTAGGAAAACAAAGTTGTCAGGGAGCTAATGTTGGATTTAATATGATCTACAGGATTGGGGTCAAGGGTGAGCACCAGGGCCTTCAATCAGTAGCCGTTCATTTTACTGTGTCATCATTGCTGGTGGTTTTGAGATCAGGCTTGTGCTTACAACCAGCTCAAGTGATAGGTGAGAAACCTGCTTTTCACAGCAGGCAGAAAAAAGCTGTGGGGTACTTGAGGCCAGGGAAGGATAAACATGGCTTGAAAACGGTGGTAAATCAGTCGTTGGCCTTTGCTCGCTGGGAGCAGGAGAGCAGACATCGCGACGTCTTCATCTTCATCCCAACGAATCCAGCGCCGTTTGTGGAAGTGGCTGGGGTGATCCCCCCTCCTCCCTTTGAAGATGTATTTTCAATTTAGAAAAAGATGAGAAAACCAGCAGCAATTTCAGTGAGCCGCAGTACATCTAGGCTGGACAGTGCAGCATGAGCCCTGAGCCTGGTCCAGCAAGGTGGGAGGCTGGTGTGGGTGCCCCCTGCCAGTGTGTGGGCATGTGGCGGGCTGTGCTCAGCCAGCAACGTGTCCCAGGGCTTGTGAAAGCCTCGGGTTCCCACAGGGCCACCCTGGAGACAGCCAGTTTGTGAACCGATAGCAATAAAGCAACTTTGCTTTCTTACCCCCCTCTTTTTAGATGAAGAAGTTGCAAGTTTGTGAAGACTTGATGCTGCCCACAGCAGGGAGTGGGAACCTTGGATGTGAAGGAGGAAGAGGAGTTAGACATGGCCCTTCCTCCTCCTTCCCCACTCCTTCTCTGTGCTTGTACTTCCTAAAAAACAGCCCAAGGGTGAGGTGTTCGCTGGTCTGCCTCCATAGGAATGGGTCGGGTGGCCCCCAGACTCTACTGCTGTCAGTGTTCATAGCTGCACGTGTGCCACATGCATGGCTTATTGGTCTGCTGCTCGTGGCCTTTCATTTCTTTCATATTTTTCTGCTAAGCAGATACAAATATCCCCGATGAGAGAAAAGTAATCTCATTCCCAGAGCTGTTTCATGCAAGCTAAATGGGCTTCAGAGCTTTGTAAGTCTTCTGGTTTTGCTTGGATTAGAGGGGGGAGATTTAGGTGACTGGCAGGAGGTGGAAACCCTTTGGATGTCTCATCCCTGGAGCAGAGCAGCCGTGATGCATGGCATTGCTGACACGGGCTGGACATGCCTGAGTGAGTGTGGTATACCACTTGTGCTCAGGAAGGTAATGGCAGTCTCCAGCAGGTAAATTCCTCTGTAATCTAATTCCTCTCTTTGTAATGACTGGAGACCTGCCACTTTAGCTGAGCAAGAAATTTAGGTAATTGATCCCAGTGTATAAACCAAGGAAAGGGAGGAAGAGCAGAGGCAGAGAATAAAGAAACCAGCAGCAGCTGATTCTGTGTTGTTTCTGAGTTTTGTGTTCTAAGTGGGAAGTGGTTTTCCATCTGGAAATGGAAATGCTGCGAGTTGGAAAGGATTGTCCTGAGTATTAAAACAGCAGACTACAAATCAAGGAGGTTGTTGCCCTTTTTGACTTTGCGTGCGTCGCTTAACCTTGTATTTGCAGTAATAGAAATGGGAAGTTCCTACGCTGCGTCCTTCATTATCTGAAAACGCAAGTGGAAGACCCCTATAGATTATTCTTACACATAAAACCACCACATTCTGCTTAACAGTCCATTGCAGGTCCACTCTCAGAGCTAGCTTTGGTCAAGTTTTAAATCCACTACAAAAGAAATTAGCCAGCTGCAAGTAGGGCACCGTGTGAACTTCGTAAAGAAAAATCTGCAACTCTTGGGCTTGCCGGAGGAGGATTTTTTTTTTTTTTTTTTTTTTTTTTTTTAACCAAGAGGCAAAGTCAAGGGGAAAAATAATAAATCCCTCGGTTTTGTTTGTGTGTCACTACAAGAACGACTGGTGATTTTCCGTGCTACATTAGCCGATCAGTGGTGGCCAAAGTGCAGGCAGCCCTCTTCTGTCCCAGATGCTGCCGTCGTGCTACCCGCCCCATGCTGGCAGTGTTTGCCTATGGTCCCCTGCGTGGCAGCCACCGCTCAGCACCACAGCCAAGTGGTCGCTGACCTCCTTCTGCCTGCTCTGGTGGATGCTGCATGTTAACAGGCAGGGAGGAAGACAGGAGTTTGGCCAGGCACAAAGCAAAAGAGAAGGGGGAAAAAAAAAAAAAAAAAAAAAAAAGCACGGCAACAACAAAAACCAGCCAGTGCTGTCACTGTGCCAAAAGCGGAATGGAGAATGGGAGCCACAACCAGGGTGGTCAAGAAGAGCTGGCGGCTGACGGGGCAGTTGCAAATCACAGCGATCTCAGGGCAACCCAGCCAAGAAGAGCCTGTGTTTGTGCCGGTTGCGTGGCTCCACATACCAGAAGCATGGCTGTCTTTTGCTCTTGGGATAATGACGAGGTGGAGCAGCTCAAACATGTGCATGATATTCTTGGTGTTCCTAGCCAGGAAAAAGAAAACAATGGAGAAGCATGCTTGGTTATGTAATTCTTCTTTATCCACTTTTATTAACGGTGGTGTGCATTGCTGACAGGTGTATGGGATGCTCTAGGCAGATGACCGTGTGAGGCTGGCACCCTACAAACTGTGGACTGTGCTGAGTAACTGGAGCTTCATGTGATAGGGGTGGAAGTTGCTGAAGGCTCTTAGACAGGTGAAAACAAGAGACTTTTTAGTGACTCTGGCTCATAGAATGGGCAGAAAAGGGAGGGTGGCAGCAAGGAAGGGGTGAAGCATCAGTGTTAAACTATGGTGCTGGCATGCCTGCGGATGAGTTAATACCTAGCTGTGTGGTTTGCAACCCAGTTTCCATGAATTACATTCCTGAGCAGTACAATAGATACCCCCCTTCTTCAATTGCTGTCTGAAACATGATATATTTTCCATGAACTCCCACGTAAATGTTTTTTTTTTTTGGTGACAGATTGCATGTTAAAGCACTGGAAGATGAAAGCGCCAAATATTTGCTTTAGAAAAACACAGTGAAAGATTCTCTCATCCTCCTTACTGCAACTGCATCAGCCAGAATGCCATTAACAAAAATGACTCTCTGTAGTTAAACTTATTGGCACCCCCTGGGCATCATTAAGGCGCCTTTTTTCCCCCCTCTCTTTTGCAGGGGGAGGAGGCATGAAGGGAAGCTAATGTGTGACATTGGTGGTTTGTGTTTGAATTCCACTGAATATCGAGGGCTGGGTATCCTCAGCAGTGTGCAAGCTGAGTGGACAGGCAGTCCCTTCCTGAGCCCCCAGCTTTGAGTCAGTGGCTTCAGTAAGTTAAAAGTGGCTTCAATTAAAAATAAATAAATACATACATAAAAAAAAAAAAAATCAGAATTACTCCATACCAACTGTCTATGCAACTTTGGATGAGAGTCCACTTCCCTTTGTGCCTCAGTTTACCTCTCTAGGTAATAGAAATAGGTAATGCTCATGAGATCACCCTGTTGCCAAAAATAATAATAATTGGCCAAACGGAGTGATGACTAATTTCATTCTTAGTGTGAATCTGCTGCAGGCTCTCCAAGGAGCACGGTCAGCCCTGTGCGGCAGTTTGAAGCCGTTGGGGGGGATGTGTTTTTGGAAACAGGAAGTTGGGGTGTTCGTGACTTCCCGCATATGAAAATACGTCTCAGCAGTAACTTGACATGGGCAGCAAACGCAGTTGTTTAAAAGTAGCACATCTCTCTGTTTGCTCCTGCTCCCTGCAGGGCCTCATCCTGCAAGCCACGAGCCATCCTGATACTTGATTTCGATGGAAGGCCTCCATATATACTTAATATACTCTCCCCCCTCTGTTCTCTAGGTAATAATACTTGATTCTGAAAACAAAACAAAACAGAACAAACAAAAAGAACAGTGCCTGCTGCAGTTCAGCAAAAGGCAACTGCTTTGGAATTAGCATTTTGAGGGTGTGAGGGCGAGAGGTGTGATGCAGCCTGGTCTTCTTGCACAGGGAAGGACCTCCTGTGTCCCCTGTGCATCCTGCTGGCCTGGTATTCCCAACCATGATGAGTCGTTTGCAGGTATCCACACACACATCTAAAAATGTGAAGGGTTCAGGCATATTTCATAAAATAGTAATGTAGAAGTTTTGAACATATATATATAAAATTCAAACTTTATTGCAATACGCAGCAGCGCTTTACCTTTCTTAAAGTGAAGGATATGTATAAGTGTGGGTTTTTTATCTAGCACATATGCATAGTGTTGGACAGTGATCTCCCTGCACTTGTAGGTCTTGCAGTTACGTTTTGGGAATGAAATGTGGATTTGAGTGTGGTACTGGTGTAAAGTTTTGTTGTTAGGCAAAAGCTTTTCCTTTCCTGCCCCTTGTGTAAAGCTTTTGTAACACAGCATCCTGTATAACTCTGTAGAAAGAAAGATTGCAAGCATTAAAGTAGAATGATGTGTGCTGGAGCAAAGGTAGTGGCAGAGTTAGGGCATGGAAACACTGCTCATTTATGTCTCAGCACTTTATTTTGTAGAGCTACTGGAATTTATTCCACTATACATAATTCTTTTTATTTATTTGATTTTAACCGAGTTCTTATAAATGCGTTAGTGTTCACTTAGCCAACCATTGGCTTGAGGTTCATTAGCTTAAGTAGCTACAGGTTTGAAGGGTGTTTGTGCATAACTCCTCTTAGGCTGGTCAAAATTATGTATGGGAACAGCTGTCTTCTTGCCTAATAGTAATTTTTCTATGAATATTAAGGCTATCTGCTTGATTAGCTTCAGCAGTGTGGGTACCTAATAGTTTCAGGGGTTGGTTGCTCCTGTGCAGATCAGCAGGTGGGGAGGAAGGAGAATTTTCTCATTCTCATTTCTGTCTGCAATTTCATAAGCTAGGGAAAGAGCCTCACTTAAAGAACTGATTTTGTCTCTCTTGGTCTGGTCCCTTTGGTTACTGACTTTTTTTTGTGGAGGCAACACCACATTGTTGACTAACTTCTCTCCCTATGCCAGAAGCTATTGCTACAAGTCAAAAGGAAGGAGAAAGGAGTCACCCCTGCTGGCCCATGATACACATCCTGGAGCATGTCTGTGTAGTGAAAGGATGCTGTGGCTGTGAGGGCAGCTGGCACATCTGGGCTAGCACGCAGGTAGCTATTGCATTCAGCAGACCACCACATCAATACCAATCCAGTACTGCAGGCGTGTACTGGGTCTGGTAAAACCACCACAAGGCATCTGGGATATCTAGATGCTAAAATGAGACAAGATTTTGTGAATCCTCCTAACGTTGTTACCAGCTCAGAGTGAGCATGCTGAGAACACAACAGCATCTCTACCACTGTGTTTTTTTAGGCTGGGATCCTTGAGGTCTTTTGCACAGCCGTACTGGCAAGTCCTGAAACTCCAGTGATTCTTCAACATGTATTTATGCTCTTGAAAGCAAGCTGTGGCTGTCTGGATTTCTGGACGTATTTTTTATTTTTTTTCAGACTTCCCATGTTTCTTCTTTAGCTTTGAATGTCAGTTCTCCTGTACACATCCATCTGGATGCAGTCTGGGTGTCTGCGCAGCTCCTCTGGGCTGCTGGGGACTGTTGTGGTGCTGGCTTGGAGGAATATTCCCCTCACTAGTTTTGCCCTGCCAGCATGGAAGTGCCAAAAGAGCAAAACCAGGAGCTGATACCTGAGTGCTTCCCAGCTGGACTAGAGGGAAAAGAAGCTGCTGTCAGCAGAGCCTGGGATGAAGGGACGTTATCTACGAGTGCTGCACAGCCACTCCCTGTCTGGGTGCAACAGAAGGCTGCAGCTGTCCTCCTCATCCAAGCTGGGGTGGCATTTCTGCCTTGGGTTGGCTCCTGGCATTGGGAAAACCTTAATTTGGCCTAGTATGGCCATGGGAGGGTGGCGAGTCATTCCCATGGCTTATCCTCATTTGTAGCAGTGGATGAGGAACGACACATGAAGGAGGGAGGTGTGGAGAGGGCAAGGAGCCCTCTATAAAAGCGAGGCCTGGTCATGCAGGCTTTGGGAGCCGCTGCTGCAGCTCCACACGGCACAGACACAATGGCACAGTGGGTAGAAGCTGGGTCTGGTTTGTGTTAGAGCAGCCATGGGACAGAGAAAAACCAGAAGACTTCACACTGTGGCTGTCATGCAGGGGGCCCTGGGCCCGCTCCTCCTGCCCTGCAGTGTCCCAGAGTGCATGAGGCTGGCCTCACCTCGCCTGACATGGCCCTGCACAGGCACCACTGCCCTGCTCCTCGCCGCAGCACGTGGTCTCCTATGTGAGATGCAGAGGTGGCAAATTAGTTCCAAAAGCAGCCTTTCGGGGTTAGAACGCGTTATTCCAATATTTCTAAGCCACCATGGTTTATTGTTCTTCTTGGACAAATAACAAGGCCCCGAGGATTATACAGCTGAGCATGACAGCCTCAGTCTGCTGGCCGTGTGTGACATAGCTGCTCTTGCTGCAAATTTGTTGGATGGCCTTGTAGGGAGTGCTTAGGCGATGTGGCTAAAAAGCTATGGGGCTAACCTAAAAAAAACCTGTTGGCAATTTCCAGCCAGGAAGGACAAATAGTCCTGCAATTTGCAGGCACTGCGAGGAGCATGAGCAGAGTGGGGCAGAGCCTTGACCCACAAACCAGCTCTGGAGCCACCTGCCCCAGCCCACCATCAGAGCTGTGGAGCAGGATGGATGCTAGCTCCGGCCCTGTCCCACCAGCAGGGCTGGTGGGTACACGGGCTCATGGCTGCTTCTGCCATCTCTGTGGGGGCACCAGCCCTCAGCTGAGGGGCAGAAGTGACAATCTCCTAAATCAACCCCATGTGAATAGCACTACTACTCTCTGCTGTACAGAGCTGTGTGATTCATTAATATTATTGCAGCTGCTTGGTAAAAACAGGCCATTCTGCAAGACCTATCAGAATCTTTCTCTCTCTCTCTCTATTTTTTTTCCCCAGTACCAGTAGGTGGAGGCTATACATCGTAGACATGCCCACCATTCAGGCTTCCCTTCAGTAGGGAAGTGATTTATAAAAATAAAAACAAAATTAAAAAATCCCCTATCAAGAAGTCTATCCTTAACTCAGGTATGGGGTAGGAAGTGAGTTTTTTTCTTAAAATTTTGCAGTTTTAAAGTGATGGAGTGTTGATCTTAAACCTGTACTTATATTGTATTACCAATTTTAGCTCTTATCACTGCTTTTAAATCTTTCAGTTCACCTTTAGGAAAGTTTCTCTTCTCATAAATTCTCTTGATAACTTGCAGGGAAGAGGCTGCAGGGATGGTGCCCCTGTCTTGGGCTGGGGGAGCTGTGGGGCCCTTGGCTGCTGCTGCTGGATGCTCACTGTGCTCCTTGAACCTGGGGACCCTCCTCTGTGCCCCCGCTCCTTGGGCAGGCAGATGGAGTTGGGGCAGCTGCTCTGGGTAGACCCAAATGCTGACAGGGAGTGCTGTGACTGTGCTGCAGCCATCCATGGTGGGCACACTGGTGCTGCTATTTTCCAGCTCAGAGGTTGTGGAGAAACTCAATAACCAAAGGATGAAGAGTATTCCCTGCAAATGTACTGCATCTCTGCAGCAACAACAATAAAGAACGTAAACCAAGAAGCTTGCAGGAGTGTTTCATTTGAAGTTTAGCACAAGGATATGGCATAGTCCCGTGCCACCAGCTGGGGCTGTGTGTGGTGAGCACCTCCGTCCAGGTGACAAAATGTACGTGCCTGTAGTCAAGCGAGTGGCTGCTGCCTGCTGAGCATCCCTTGCAGCAGGCATCATCCCCACTCTGTTAACTCTGCTTGTTCCTCATCTCACAGCCCACCAGGCACAACGCCTCTCTCCCTGAGCGGTTTTCACGGTAACGTCTGATGAGATGCTGTCTAATTTTATATCCATTTTATCATGCCAATAGGTCTTTGCCAATCGACCTTGACTGGAAGATAAGGTTGCTAACTATGGTGGCTAAGTCAGGGGGCTTCTTCGCGTGGCTGCAGTTAGATCTTTGCTGGCCAGCAAAGGCTGTCTATGTAATGGGTATGGAAATGTGACCACATGCTTAGTAAAAAGAGTTCCTGTTATTAATAAGTTCCTTGCTGCCAGGATTCCCTCTGCTTTAAATTGTATCTACAGAAGTTGTTTAGGAGGAGAGGAGTTGGCTTTAAAGTTGCCCATGCAGAGTTTGAAATCCATCAGGTCTATAAATCTGAAAATAGGGACTGAGTATAAATGGGAGTGAAAGTAAGTTAGTTTCTGCTGTGAGAGATATTGTGGAGCTTAAACCAAGCAGCACAGGTAGTGGAGAAAAATATTTTTTCTGATACGATGTGTGATAGTGGTATAGGCCAGGTCTGCTGTAGAGTTTTTCCAGCACAGCTAAATTGGTCAAGGATATGACGAAGAGTGGGTTTTATTTTACTTTTATTTTTTATTATTTTATTTTTTATTTTTTATTTTATTCTTTGTTTTATTTCATATTTTATTTTATTTATTCTTACTTATTTATTTTACACCATTGTAGTTGTTCAGGCAAAATCCCCTGTGATTTTGTAGATGCAATTATGCCAGCAAAACTGTGCTTTTGATGATACGGTTGATTTTGCTCACTGGAGGGCAAAACGTTGTGAAGCCATGTTGGCAAAAGCTTGCTTCCACCACTTTAAATTGTGTCTCCTCCAAGGGCAGTTTGACAAGCATTTCATTTAGTGCCAGTGCCAGCTTTAGCAGTGTCCCCCCCCCCCCCCCCCCGTGCTCACTGTCTTCGGGACACGGTTTTACACCGGCTGACGCAGCATCAGATTGAAGGTGGCTAAAGGGGACGTCCTCGCTGTTGCCCTGCTGCATTTCCACTTAGCTGGTGCTGGTATGTCTGACTCCTGTCAGCTGACTCAGAAAGCTGTAGTGGCAGATAACTTGGCAGGGAAGGGCTTTTGTTTCATTTCGTTTTGGGGATTTAGCCTCCCAAACTGGTTCCCTGTGGGACCAGTTGAGCCGTGATGTGAGGGAAACCATACAGCAGCCCGTGGTTGGACCTACTCAGGCAGATGATAAACTGTAGTACCCTCAGCTGTACAGCCATGACTGGGAGACCGAATCAGGGCTCTTATTTAAAACAAACAAACAAAAAAAAACACAACACCCTCAGAGACCAGTCCTGGTCAGGGCAGGTTCTCCATGCACTATGTCTGTCAGCCACCCTGCCAAAATGCAGGCGAGGGCAAGGCGCAGGGGCGAGCAGCCGGGATCGGCTGACCTGGCGCGGCTGCCTGGAGAAATACGAGATGAATTATGGTTTTAGAGTACTTAGCTCACTGGCAGAGTGCTGCTGAAGCAGGTCTATACTGGGAATGTCTCGCACCACAGTCTAGGAATGCTGGATTAGCCTTAATAGTGCTCACAGCGCAGATGGAGCTTGTGCAGTCGGAGCTGCATTTTTGTGGTTTCACACAGCCCATCTCGGGGTGAGACAGCACACAAAAGCATGTCTTTGCAGGTGCAAGGTTTTCTACCAGATCAGCTGTGGAAGAGTTGCTCTTGTGTGTCTCCTGTGTGGATATTTGAGCCTTCTGCAGGGCCCCATAGCATGAGAGTCAGTTATGTATGTAGAAGGCCACAAGACTTTGCATTGAGCACCATCTTGCAAGGTAAAGGCCTAAGGCTGATAGAAACGAACAAATCCCTCTTAAAATTCCCAGTCTATAAGGGGAAATAAATAAATAAATAAATATTCTGTTACTAAAGAAGCAGAAAGTGAAACCCCAAAGCTAACTAGAGCAACACGAATTGTTGACATTCACAAATCCCGGTTTGGGAGGCAGCACTGCTGCAGGTAGTCTGAGCTCTTCCCTTTGTGTTATGATTTTGATTAAATTTGTTTTCCAGGAATTTTAATTGTTTTTATGTTCAGTCTGTTAGTGAAGGTAGGAGAAAGTAAAGCTCTTTTCTCTTTTGATAGCCTCGAGTATTTGAATACCTGCTTCTGTGAAATGCAAAGAGGAATCCGTTACTTCATGTCCTGCCTGATGTTGTCTTAAAAGGCACGGACAAAATGCTGCCCTTGGGGAAAACTGGTTGCGAAGCTTCCCATTCTTTGCTGGGGCCAAGTTTCGCCCAAAGTATTCCCACTTCCCATATTTGCAAACCAAAAAATGTGCTTTAGCCAAAAGTAGAGCTGTCAGGCAAGTGCTGGGCTGCCGTATAGATCATCCAGTGTATCTAGCTTGGACTGTTTAAAGCATTACTGCTCTCTGCTTTCCATCCCATTGATCTGCTGGAGGGCTGCCATACCACTGCATGGAGAACAGGGCAGTTCTGCAGGTCTCTGGTTGTGCTTGAGGTGTAGTAATGTCTCGCAGAAATGTAGGGTGGGCCGTTGAGTGTGGTGGTGTGTTAAGCTGTGGCTCTTTGCTCCAGCAGAAGCCACAGGCTGTGAGAGTCCTTTCTTTGTGCAAGGAGTCCCATAAGGGTGAGTCATATTTGGCAACAGGCCTTAAGTAACTCGCACAGTGAAGACTGGAAGTTAGCAGAGATATGGGTTCTCCTTGCATTAGAGGGCATTTGATGATTCAGCACACATATGTAAGCATACTATTCATTCGTGCAGATCTTCGCAGTCATTGGGCATAATGGGACATGTTGGTGTAGTCTTTCTCAGTGAATAGAATTAATCCACCGACACAATAGCCTAGAATGTCTCTTGAGCTGTGCAGAAGCTATCACGTTAAAACAGGTTTATTCACTTCAAAAAAAAAAAAAAAAAAAAAAAAAGAAAAAGAAAACATGAAAAACTTATTTAGAGAGTTCATTAAAACCAGGATTTCTTTGTCCTTGTAAGACGCTGGACTCGCTAAGTAAAGCCTATTGAGTATGGGTTTATTTTCAAGCATGCGTTGTGTGGGTGATTCTAAAACCTTCCTGAAAAATAGCTCTCTTGTTTATGCAGGAGCCACATTTCCTTCCATGCTAATGTATTTTCTTTAGAAATATTAGTGAAATGCTATGGAAGTGAAAAGTTCCTTAATACGTGCATTAATCTTGGCATGCAATCTCATAACTGCATCGGATCTAGCTTACTGAGGTCTATCAGAAAATGGGAGCATGAAGCAAAGGATTTGGCAAGAACATTGTAACCTGCTAGAATTGCTGCCTTTGTTCACTTTTCAGCCACTGAGCCAAACTTGTGCATGGAAGTTTGGTTGTTAAGTCTGGAAATGTGCCACAAACGTGCTTTGGTGAGCATCTTAATGCCAGTGAGCACCACCACGCATCTTGAAAAGTCAGCTGAACCAAAAAAAAAAGTGCCTTTTGCAAAGGTATTCTCTTACATACTGTTGCAGTTGCAGATGAAATATTCTTATATAGCTCAGAAAATAAATAAATAAATAAATAAATAAAACCCCAAATTTAGAGAAAAGTCTATTAGGTAGCAATCTACGGGGCTAATATTGGATGCCATAGCTGAGCTTGGTTTCAAGGTACCTGTTTGGTCTTTGACTGATCTGTGCTACAGGAGGTGGCATGCCAAATGCATTGACTGTAGCTCCCCATGAGATTCTCCCTTGTTTCAGCACACGAAGTGGGGTGACCTTTGGTATACCCCCTGTGAAAGACTGTAGCGTGTGATTTAGGAAGCTGAAGAGTGCAGTGGGCACCACTGCGTCATCTTCGTTTGTCACCTTGCACGCTTCTTGCAAGGTCAGATTCAACCTAGACCTAATTCCTCTGCAAAAGAAACAGATGTCAGGATTAATTCATTTATATCTCTACATCACAGTGCAATGTATTTTCTTACCACTGTAATGTGGGTCCTGTAATGTATTCGCTTGCTTTTTCCCTGTAGCTATTATTCAAATATGAATATCATTAATCTCCATCCCCTCGGAACAATTGGACATTTGGGGGAGGGGGGAAATGGAAAGAAAGAGGATTTTAGTTTGTTCTGGGATAGCAACTGGGGTTTTGACCATGTTTAAATATTACACATCAGTTAAGGCTCAAAGCTTTATCTTATCTATAGAAATAACTGCATTCAGCCAATCCATGGTGAGGTCTTGTTGTACCTTGTTGCTGCTAAGATAGAGAACAAGAGTAACATTTAATTTTTAAACTGTGGGTTCCTATTATTTGACTGGAGTCAGGCACATAATTACTTTAAACAGCTGGCTCATGGGATGTTAGCTCCAGATGTAGGTTCAGGATCATGCCCCACTGCTGACTAGATGAGGCAAATTACATGGTCTTTTTTATGCCTCATTGCCTTTCCGTCAGTTGGGAACGTTGGTTTTCCCTGCCTGGCAGATGTTCTGTGGAGAAGAGTTCCTTCAGGACTGGAAGGTGCTCAGATGTTGGGAGGGTGGTGTAGGGAGGAAGGAAGGACCTTCAGCAATGCCACCCACTTGAGCTGGAATTGTCACTTAGATCCTTTGCTGTTGGGTAGCTTCTAGCTCTAGACTGCCTCCACACTTCTGCTAGATAAAGCATCAGCAGAAATGTCAAAGGCTGAGTCTTTTTATTGATAGACAGTTCATCCCGCTCAGCACAGAGGGGCAGCACAAACGACACTTGTATTGTCTTTGTTCTCTGCAGAAAAAGGTTGTATTCCACGTTCTGCTGGTTTTCATAACACTTGACAACCCCATCTCACCATGGAGAGCGCCTGTTTCTCTGGAAAGCCCCAAACACATTAATTTTAATTTGTTTAAAACATTTTTAATAATAATTTAATCTTCCTGGAAACAGATGTTGCACAGCTATATTTCACCCTAGAGCAAAAGTTAGAGGCCAGGTTGTAAACACATGAAAAATAAGGCTGAAATAACTTTAAGCTACATTATAAAAGAGCCACTGAAGTTTGCTGTTGTGTGCAGATATGTAATAGCAATCGACTGCAAATGCTGTAGACATGTAATGCAGTGTGTGTGGATGTGTTTTCCTCCTCTGGAAAGCTGAGTTGCCACTGTAAACAAGATCCATACCAATCTTTACTTTGCTGTTCAGGTTACGTTTCAAGTGGCTGGCTTACTGATTTATTTTGGCTTTTGTACATTTGTGCCCGTTTTATTCTGAATAAAAAAAGTCAAAGTGCGCATTAAAGGATCCAGGTTTTCCTGGTTTCAAGTTGAATTTGAGATGAGAACAAGTGGTAGGATTTGGATTGAGTTCACGTTCAGAGCATTGTCTGGAGATCTTCAAAGCCGTGTTTAGTTTGGCCCAGGTCTAGATAGTAGTCTGTAATAACACTTGTTTTCAGCCTGTAACTGTCATTTGGCTTGGACTCCAAGCTGTAAAGCAGCCCATTCAGAACTTGAGTCAGGTTTGCTGAAAAGCTTTTACTTAATTATTTTTTTAATTAACAAAACACTTTCTTATTTCCTTGTTCTTCTGTTCTCTGTTTCACTTGGAGTTGCGGTTGTTCCATGTTTTTAAACCAGCCATGTGTGTGCTTTTATAAGCAGAGAAAGAGTGCTGATAGGGGAAAAATGGTTAATATAAACTGTTAATCATAAAATGGGGATGGTTTGTGGTCTTGAAATGTGGGATGAATTGTAGCTCTCCTTCCTGATGTCTTCTGCTCTGGCCTGCTCCAGCATGGTCCAAACTTGTCATCTGAAGGGTTTGAATCCCAGCTGAGAGGTTCCTCCTGCGAGCTGTGCTGGGTGGTTCAGCTCCACACGTGTCTCAGAGCACTTGCTGTCCATCACCTTGGGGAGAAGGCAATAGTGCCTCCAGGAGCATTCTGCAGTCTTTCCAAGTAGTCATCGTCCACCTGATAGACACCAGTGCAGGTTGTTACAGCGACACCTGGGACAACCTTAACCACACGTACGAGGTTATTGCTTCCTTGTGTTAATCAGTTGTAATTACTCAAGTCAGGCAATTCATACCATTTGCTTACCAGCTGACCTGAAATGCTCCAGCTGGTCACCGCTTGTCATGCAGTGTCCGTGTCCTCTCCACCTTGTCACTCCTTTCTGCTTAATTCTATCTCACAAGTAGCTTTTAAGGAGATGACTGTATGTGGCTCTAAATGAAGGCTTGCTTCCCATTTGTTAGCTGATAAAGAGTTTTCCAGCTCAGAAATTCGTGCCGCGTAATCATCTTAACTTATAACCATAAATACATACTCTTGAGACAACATATTCTTTGCATGTTGATTAATGGACATCCTCTCTGTATGTATTCCCTACTTCTGTGCACCAAGTGCAGCGATTAGAAAATATGTGATTGACATTAGCATGAAGATCTCTGTTGTTTGCTGATAGGGATATAATAAAAATAATAATAATTAAAAAAATCAAAAACATAGCCGCCACCAAACTTTAAATTCATCTGCCAAACTTCTTTAGTGAATTACTACATTGTAGAATTCTGTGCATGTTTGGTCCATTTTTCTTGTATATTTTTAATCATTTCAACCATATGCCTTCAACTTTCAATCCCACATCTATTAGGTGTTACATCCGGTTAAAATCAACTCATGAGGAAGTTCTCCAAATAACAATCCTCTAATAGTCCGTCAACGGCGAAGCCCATTTTATGCAATACTTAGTAGTCAAGCAGGCAAGCACCAAGAGGTTACATAATTTGAATGAATGACTTGCATGCTATTCTATTACAAGGAAAACAAAAGCGTAACTTCGCAAAATGTCAACATCTGAATTGGTTGCACAGGTATTTTCTATATGTTAATGCTCTGTTGATTTGGCTCAACATGCATTGCAAACCCCACTGATGAGAATAGGCACAATGCAAATGCCTGCCTCTAAAATCCATGCAAGAAAATAGAGCGGAGGAAAAAATAATAAATGTGGAAAGTGAAACCATTTTACTCTTCCCTCCTCCTTCCCAACATCAGCTCTTTCAGCCAAGTATAATGCTTGTGCTCGATCAGACTTTAAACCCCTAATTTAGCCAGCATTTGTATTTCTGAAAACTGCCGTTTGACTATTATATGGAAAGCTGGCAGGATTATAATTTGAAATAGAAATGCATGTTGGTTCCTTGGCTTTATAATGACATGTTTATCTGCACCTCTAATGCTCTCATTGCCCAAGTCTGCACTTTTGGTTAATATGCTTGCCATGGAACAATTGCTTTGCATCAAAATTACACTAAAACAACAGCATTGTGTTGCCTGTGTGATTTCTACTCCCTATACTTCCTCCCCCCCCCCCCCCCAACGTTGTACTTAAATGTGTTTGTGTTCAGCATGAAATGTGCAGTAATGGTGGTGTGCCCGGCGCATATTACTATGTAGCTTCAGTACCGTTAGGTCCTTACTGACACCAGTCTGTAGGTTAAGAACACTTCAATTGGTCTAATTTGCAACCTGATCAGAAACACTGACCTGGTTAGTCTTTAACAATGAATGTGTCTAATGATAACTTGTAGACACCCCTCAGTGAAGGCAATGATGTGTATACAAGGAGTCATTTCCAGCTACACGGCGCTAGGAGGTCTCGGGCAGCCTTATCTAGAATATCGCGGTGTCCTGCGTTTTTCTACAGACTGATGTTTTGTCACTTCTAATGATGACTAGCCATCAATCCGCATTGATTGAGATGAAGATAAATTGAATTGATACAAACAGGAGTTAAACGACTCGTTGATATAATTAGGCTGTCGGAATATCTTAAGTTTAACTCAACACATTTCACTACCGTTAATTATACGGTCCTTTATATGGGAAACTTCAGTTAATTTTGTGCTCCACAAAAGGAGAACACAGCCATTTATTAATTGTGAGATGACTTGGCTTTATAGAAGCAGTTTTCTAGAGGAGAGGAGGTATGTTTACTGAATTTTCTTTAAGCTGTCAAAAGCCTGAAATTGATAACAACTTAAAAGAATCTAAACTGTTAATAGTTTACATTTATAATTCATCTAATGTGATAGTTTATAACATGAGAACCAAATACGGTGTGTAATAAAACATGATATTTATTGGAAATGGAAACGTGCTGAATAATGAAACAATACTAATTGCAGTTTAACACTTCTGAGATGCGCTGTGTTTCTGAGAGGATGCTCCAAGCATAGGAGATGAGATATTCTTCATAATAAGGATGGAAAAGCCATCCAAAATACTTTCAGGAATACAGATAGGCTGTACATCCATGCCTCTCATTTTTTTCTTTTTTCTTTCCTTTTTTTTTTTTTTTTTTCCTCCCTGAAAATTCTGGGTTTTATCTTATGTCAGAATTGATCACAGGAGTCAGTTTAATTGGGAAATTCATTTAAAATAGTTTCTAATTGGCATCAGAGAGTTGAAAGTTCAGTACAAAGGTGAGATCTAAGCTTTCTAATTAGATTGAATGCAGTATGACTTAAAGAATAGTCTTGATAATTACAGAATTTAATGCAAAATTATATTTTAATGAAAAATGGTGATTTTTACAAAGAGAAGTCCTGCAACTCAGATTCAGTCTTTCATCTTACTTTTTTTAGAGAGGAAATGAATTGTTTTCTGTAGCTGCGTATAAATTTTGCGTTAAAACCTCACATAGTTTTATTAAAAACTAGGACTATTAGTTAAGCTTTTCTAGATGAAGCTACCGTGTTTGCAGTTATTCCAGGCATTCTGAATTTTCTTTTTGGAGTATAATTTTCTCTTGCATAGGATTATATTATGAACTCAAGTTTTACCCCCTCCCCTTACGTTCACCCCCCCCCTTCCAAGTTGTTTGATGCGGCTGAAATTGAAGGCTGAAGTAGAAGGGGCCACTTAAGTAGTGAAGGGTTTTTCTTTGTAAATAATAGATCAAGAGCACCGTAGCTGTATCTAATGGAGCCGTATGCAGCCTCCGTTTCAAGGACAGTGCGGGGTTTAAAAAAACATAACCAGAGTTCATCCCCATCTCTAACCTGTGGTCAGTTTTTCTGCTGCTGTTGGTCAGTCACATGTTTTAATTCATCAGGCTTTTTTTTTTTTTTTTTTTTTTTTTTTTTTGGCATGTGTGTGTTGTATTGTTTTTTCCTAAAAAGAACCCACACTGGTAATATCAACACTTGAATGGCTGGAATGATCTTGGGGATTTCTGGTCAGAAATGACAAGGGGAAAAAAAAATAGAACAGGTATTTTGTAAAATCTTTCTCTTCAAGCATGCAGGTTTACCTGACCACCGATAATTTTCCTTGTAAATAGTAAAGTTAAGGTATGCTTTCTCAGGAGCTAAGCTATGTGCTGTCCAGGTTTCTTCTCCTTGTATTTTAATCTGATAAACATATTTCCAAGTCTGTGTGTGTTTGCTTGTTTGAGTGAAACTTGAACTTATTTAAATGGGGAGAAGGGAGGCTTATTCCTGGCATGCAGAAGTGTTTTTTAGGTTTTAGGAGAAAAAAATTAACATTCAGTATTATTTTTTGAGTGATTCTTTTACACTTAAAAGATGCTACCCTTTTCTTTCTTTTTAGTCAAATTTACTCTGCTTTATTCTTTCAAGTGGATGCAGTTTCAGTGTCAAAATAAGTCAGGCTGTCTTGACAGAAATCAGACAATTCTTGTCACAAACATACATTTATGAAAAAGTCAAACCCCTCTTCCCTCGCCGCAGCCCAGCAGACTTGTTTGAAAACAGTCAGAGATCTCAGAGATCCTTTTTCAGGTAAAACTCTCATTTGCAATTGATTATCAGGATTTGGCCCTAACTGAAAAGTCATATTTGTAGAAATTCCTATTAAAAAACAGAATGAAGAAAGCTGGTGCAAGACAAATTCGTCATGTTTTGATCTCCCTTCTCTGCTTAGAGCAGTGTGAGAAAAGGAGCTGTTCCTAGATTGGCATTGGTGTGTTTGCTTGTAAAATAATTCATTTTTCTTGTACCACTTGCTTTTTTAGTTTATGAAATACTGTAAAATCAAAAGAAATGGTTTATCTGGTGATTTTTTTCAGGGTCTGCATTCAACATCAAATACAAATATTCACTAAGAATTTTTACATAATTACCTTCTGATCATTTTTAGGTTGCCTAGAACATTTTTATATTCTACATATTATTGTTAAATACGCAATGATTCATCGTATGTTTCAATGTGTTTCTCTTGTATATTCAATAATTTAAATGCTTTCCAACTGATAATTTGTTTGCTTAGACCAAAAATCTCTTAAGCATAGATTACAGTCATCTGTGCTGAATTGCAGGAGATAAACATAAGCTTTGATTTGCCTTCATTCCGATCACTATTGGTGAGTGCTGTTGCAAACAGTAAAATGTCCAAGTGGAATTTCTGAATTGGGGAAAAAAGAAAAAAAAATAAAAAGAAAGAAAAAAAGCCAGGTTTACCATCAGTCATGAATATCTCACAATTTTTTTCTTCTGTTGTAAAATAATTTTACAAGTTTTTCGAGCATCAACCGCTTTAGTTTAATTTCCAGCATTCCCTCAAGTGTGCCTGAGCTGACAAGCTCTTTCTGCTCTGGATTCGTTTCTGTGCACGGGCAGGAAAACGTTGCAAGAGAGACGGAGGCACCTCACCAAACCTCCCAGGAGTTGTGCTGCTGTCTTTTCTTCGCTCCGTCTTCTCTAGTTTGTTTCCACGTAGCAACAAAAATTACAGAAACCCGCTCGACGTAACCTTATTCCTTCCCCCTTTCACCTTCCAGCTGCTTCCCAGAGAGATCAGATGTGGAAAAGCCAAAATAACAGAATATGATTAGCCAATTAAATTAGACGATTCCTATGATTTGTTTCCTTGCCAGTTCTCAGCCTCCTATTTTGTACTTTCTTAGCCAGCACCGGGAAAAAAAAAAAAAGGCGGGCTGACAGCTAATAGATACCCCTGCCATCAATTGCTGAGACATTTTGTCTTTTGTGACATTGAGGAAAAGACAAGGAAGGGAATGGAAGCAACTAAAAAAATGTCAAAAGATCAAAAAATCAATGGGCTGAAGGAATGTGATCTGTTTATCAGGGTGTAGCTGCTCTTTCTGTTTGCATTAAGTCTGAGTGAGTGTCTTTGGTTGCTACTAAACTTGCTTTTATTCACTCCCTAGGAGATGTAATACAAGCATGAAACGATGGCTCACAAAGCGGGCGCATCGGCGAAATAAATAAATAAATAAAGGCAAGGGCTTCTTAAAAGATGCCGAAAACAGGTTTATTGTGTTCCGTTTTTTGACTCGTATTAAATACACTTATCTTTCTCCATAAACTTGTTGCTGAGCACAGCAAATGGACCCCGTTGTGTTGACACGGGTGTCTTGTTTCTGTGTTACCGGGAGGTTATTTTTATGTATTTATTTCTGAAAATGTCAATAAAATGAAAAGAGGGCGAGAGTTCAGTGAACGGAAGTTCTGGCAGCTGATTGAATGCATGTGCCTCGCGCTTGACAGTTAGCGTGAAGTCTTTGGTTGGACTTTCCATTTGCTTTAACGGGCGGGGAGCTGGGTTTGTTTTCTCTGAAACATGAAAAGCGTTGGGTGAATGCAAATGGGAGGCAGCTCTGGCACCCGCGTTCCCCCCCCCACGAGTAATGTAGTGCTTGCTGGGGTTTTAGAGTCTTACATAGCTCATAAATTCTTCACAAGCACGGGTGTGTGTGTGTGTGTGTGTAAGTGCTGTGCCAGCCTATGAGAACTGATGGAGCAGACAAGGCAACGCTACAATCTGTTGGACAAATTTTCTCAACCCTTGTAGTTGTTATGTGATAGGAAGTACGGCAAGGGCTGCATATTTTATAAACTTTCTATTAAAGTTGTGGCATGTTATCATAAAACTGAATTGCGATACTTTGTATTACACTCTGGGATTGAGAGATAGACATAGGATTAAAAAAACAATTTCTAGGCATTTCTAGATGATAAATTTAATTTTCTTTGCTATTTGGAGGTCTTCTTTGAAAATGCAATTGTAATGAACGCATTCAGAACTGGAGAATAGATTTACCCTTGGCTTCAAATAGTTGACGTTATCAGGCTCTGTCATTCGTTCCTTCCTATTTTCGGGCTGCTAATTGATGTTTTTGATGTCAGCAAGAAAATTGAAGAAAATGTCATGTGTGAACCAGTGCGGAAGTTAATAAGATTGACTTCGTTGACAGAATTTACAATGAGCGCAGAGACCGCATAATGGGACCGCTGCGAATTCGTGTGCTCTCTTTGGAGTCAAAATTGACACCTCACGCTAGGCCAGCGGTCGATAGGAAAGATGCAACATTTGGGAAGGTTCCTAATCTCAGATTTTTTCCTCTTCCTTTTTTTTTTTTTTTCTCGTCTTTTTTTTTTTTTTTTTTTTCTTCCTCTTTTACCTTTTGGTCTATGGAGCTTATTTAGTTGCACAAGCAGCTGTTTATCCAGAGGGCTACTGCTTTGGACCAAGCCCGAGTCTTAGTTCAATCTCTCAGTGCTCCACAACAATGCTCATTTTTTATGCTGTTTTGAGTCTGAAAGCAAAAGAGTCTTGAAAAGGTTAGATTACGATGTGTCTTAAGGAAAGCTATACTAATATTGGACAGGGTCATTGCATATGCTTGGGCTATGTGCAATAAAGCTGAAACGTAAATCCCCTCCATATAAAGGAAGGAAGCTGTGGGACACCTACCTGAGCTTTAAACATAACAGAAGACTACAGCTAAGCATTACTCTTACTCTGGGATCCAGTGTGTGTGCATGTATGTGAGCATGTATACGTGGGCATGTACAACCTCCAAAACTTCTGGTTTCACCATGGTGGTTTTTTCCCCCTTTCATTTTTTTGGGTAAAACGGGAATTCAAACTTTTTCAAAGTAGCAAGAGGCTTCACTGTAATAGTTTAATTTTCCAGTAATGTGACAAAGTTTATTGGATTTGTGTGTATAATTATGGAATGGATTAGCCGAGTTTGGTTCAGTGCATCTGATTATTTTCTGGCCTTTAGGGAAATGCGCTAAAACCCTAATATGTCCACTACCCCCAAGCGGTCTCTTTTTGAAGGCGCCGCACAAAATGTGGTCTCTACTAGCGTTCAGCCTCCAAGGATCTTCAGTGAGAGACATTATTCTTGGAATATCCAATTAATTCCACGGGCAGTGATCAGTTAGCGCTTCTTCTTCCTTTCTCGCCATTTGAAATGCTAACACAATGAATATTTTCTCATTGGTCTGCGTCCCTCGGCTAAGCTGTTGCCGCGGGCTGAGAATTTCATCGACTGATGAGACCAGAGGCTGCGCCGATAAAAGGTTACAGTACGTGATTTGCATGCCAAGTGGGGTTTGGTTTCATGAACTTAAAAGTTCTTTAACTTTTATTTGACTTTTTTTCTTTTGTACATAGATGAGGGATGATGGATTTTCCCCCCCAAATTTTCTGTTTTGTTTCAAAAAAAATCACTGAAATTAGCAGTTAGTGCACATTCCAGTTTTGTTTTGGACCCTTCTAAGCAAACAGGTATGAAACGTGAGATCTTTTGCACAAACGAAACAAAACTAAATGTCCGTTCCAATCAATGAAAGCTTACGTTTAAAAAAGGGTTGAAAAATTGTAAGAGGTTTCCGAAGAGATCTGTCCAAGTCCAATGTTTCCATTTTGCCTTGTAGCACAGTGTTGGAGTATATTTTTAACTAGGCTTTAATTACTTCGGCAATCACAGTACATTCTGCGAGTAATATATTTGGCTTTTGTATGTACGAAAAGAGGGAAATCTCAATTTTTCGTGAGCGATGAGAATCAGAGCCATGGGTTAGGACAACACTAGCACATTCCTGGAGAGTGATTAAGACAGACTGTTTGGTGCTGTTATTAAATGGTAAGTTTGTGGAAATTCTTGAAGTATTAATTATGTTCCATCAAGCACAAGAAAATAATTCCAACGGCAAAACAGGGAAGCTGTTACATTGGCCATGTCAGCTAAGATTGGGTTCCAGGACAGAACGATGCTGTGATCTTAGGATAATTAAGCTGATCCTAAAAGTTAGAAGTAAACCAAATTGAAACAAAGGAAATAACGTTATGTCAATTGTGGGCTTTTCTGATTCGGTGAGGGTGAAGAAAGGTGGTGCTGAAATAAAGCCACGTACAGAAGGTCTACGCTCTGTGTTGGTCTCGACTTGCAGAATGTCTTAGATGTACGTTGTAAGCCGTTGACAAACTTTGTTGGTTTAGAGATGTGACGGATGTATTTTCTGATCTGAGAAGTATTTGGGGGATAGAGATAATTTTTTTCATCCTCTTTTCCCTCTCCCTCCCCCCAAAAAGAGCATCAGCCTTCTCCGTGACTCTTATCTCAGAGTCTGGATAATACAGTTGGAGATTTGACATATTCCTACTGAATAAAAATCAGGAGACCCTTACCAAAAATTGTTAGCAAAAGGGACTGGCAGAACTAGGTACGGAGCGGGTTTTTTTCTCCCTTTCCTTTCCCTAGCTGTCTATGAGGAGTAAAGCAGGTGGCTCCCCGTGGCTGACTTTTCATGACAACATGCCATTAGAAATTGCGGTCCTGTTGATCAATCCACTCGACATGACAGCTTTGCCGCAAGGCCTGGCTCTTTGAGCACCAGCGCTCTGGCTTTTCCCTCCTTTTTTCCTGCACTAATTGGTGAAAGTTTTTACTGTGCTTGTGGCATAGGAAATTCTTTTGAACATTGTCACAATCAAGTGTTGACTTCTTTAGAATTGCAAGTAGGTTAAGTGAGTATCAACATTAAAAAAAAAATCCACAAAAGATATTACTATCTAAATTTTATTAAAGTAAAATTGAGAGAATGCACTGATTGAATTATCAAAAATATTTTGATGCAGAGGATTCAATTAAAATATCATTTCTTTTCAACTTTGCGTGTGTATCCAAAGATGCTACCACGCTTATGTCTCAAAGTAGAAAGGAAGAGGCAAATTTAGTGTTCCTATTTGCTTTTTTGCTTAGTCGGAAGCACAGAACTGAGCTAAGTCTTTGAACTTAAATATATAAAAATGGTTGCATCTACGTACCTGAAAATGTAATAGGTAACGTGGATTTTTCAGGTGATATATAAGATGCTTGAAATCATATACAGCAGATAAGATAGCCTAGCAAATTCTGTCTTAAAAATAAAAAAGGAAGAAGAAGAAGAAGAAAGGAAAAAGAAAGAAAAAAAAAAAAAAGGAAAAGAAAAAGAAAAGAAAAAAGCCTAAGCACAGTGTTCAGGAGGAGGAGGATAGCTTGTGTTTGCACACAACGTGGGTAAGCTGATTGAATGTTTGTATGATTCTTAAATCAGAAATGCAGTCGGGAAACTTCTGTAACAGGTTTTGTGAGAACCTCCCTCAGCTGGAAACAGAATTATTGATGTTTGCAGATAAATGTTTATTAAAACACTGGGTGCTTGTTGACAAATTCAGGTGAAGATTCAAAAAAATGTTTATAAAATATTTTTATTAATGAGGGAAATAATCAGTTTCTGTTAAAGCAGAATGTTATCATCTAGTATCTTTGTTTAAACTGTACATTTTAATTATTGTGGGTAGAATTTTTGTTCTTAGTTTTGCAGGTTGATGTACGTTCCATCCCTAAACATGAAACTTGTTTCATTCTGCCCTTCATAAATCTAGGGAAACCTTATTGTTAGTTGGTGCGGTTTCAGAGATGCAGTTGTTTGTGAAATAATCTGTGCAAATGCATTGCATGAGTCTATGTGGAATGAACATGGAAAAGAAATTGGGAGAGAGCGAGTGACAAAGAGCGAGAAAAAGGGACAGATAAAGCATGGAGGTGGCTTTTCTTTAATAATGCATACGTAGCAATAGGGGACTTTGGATAGAATTCTCTCAGCTCTCTTAAACCCAATCTAAGGTTAATTTATAATAAATAATTATAGTTTTAGGAACAAAATGAGACACTGTGAAGCTGAGAGGGAGAGGCAGTAATACAGTTCTAAAACCTGATGTGCACGTAGTTGCTGTTGCGAGTGTAATAGCTACAATTATATTTTTTTTGTAGATCAGACATCGACACAGAAAGAAGCATAAATTCATATAATTAATTTTGCCATTGTAAAAATCATTTGCTAAAATTTGCATTATTAACATTATCAAGTCACTGGTTGGTGAGACATCAGACATGACGAGTGAGAAGGGCAGCTTAGGGAGAATTGGGCTTTAAACCCTCAGCAGATCGGAGTTAGGATCAAAGGCGCTTGTTTTATGTGGCTGTGTGACACTTTGAAGTCTTGACTGCACCTACAGCACTCATTTCATCAGGTTCACTGGTGTCTTAATAGCAGATCAATAAGTTTCAAAGTCGGAGAGTTAATTTGATACTAGTGCTGATGTGGTCGTGCTGGGGAAGCAGAGAGAGAGGCAGAGAAAGCAAGCCTATTAACCATCCTGATAGGAAGAGGTGTGTTCCGATGTTGATGGGTACCCGTAAAAATCCAAACTGTAAATATTGACCTTAAATTTGAAAGCTCCACGTACGAAAGGCGCTGAGGTGTTTACATTATTGAAAGAGACTGTATGCAAGAGAGGTTGCTGTGCTAGCACCGCTCTCCAGCCAAGCAGCACCAAGTTACAAGAAAGTTCCCTGGTAAGGAGGATAAGAATGCACTCCTAAACCCCTAAAGCATCACATCCTTCGGTGATATTTCCTGTCCCGAGCTGCCTACCTCCACCCCCACCCCAAATAAAAATAAAGACATATATTTGTGTGAGGAGGGGGGAGTGGGGAGGGAGAGAGAAAACACAGTGGGCAACGCTGTACAATAGCTCTTCATTTTTTTTTCTCATCCTTTGCCAGCTTGTTTGCTTTCCCGCTGTAACGCAAATAGTTCACAAGAAAATGGATGTATTTTTAGATGAAGTGGGGTCAGTGACACTTTGTTTTCCTACTGGGTATATTTAACTATAAATCTATATATTAACCATTATCCTCCAAACATGACTTTTTACCAGTCCTGTGATGATGTAACTCATCAAACCCTTTCCAGCTCCCTCTACG
>NC_045565.1:33362644-33382644 GCF_009819795.1 Aythya fuligula
TGAAATGCATAAAATGCGCAAGGTGTGTCTCAGGACCTTGGCACAAAGGATCCGTTAAAGGGACAGTTAAGGGAGTTCCCTCCAAGCAGACATCTGCTGCTCTCTGGCTTTGCCTCCGCGTTGCCCCGATATTCCAGTGTTTTCTATACATCATCACAAAATATGTTTGCCAAATAGAGAAGGATAAAATTGGCAGGTGAAAACATTTTGTTTTCCGTCTGCGCGGAGATTGCAAATATTGTGTCACAACACGCTGACTAAAAGTGGCAGTTGCTTTATTTTTTATTGGCACTGGCTGCAAGATGTTAGCGTTGATCTTAAAGATTGTATAAACTTTGTAATTCAGGTGGAGTCGCCGCTTCTGTTATTAATTCCTGGTTTTGAAAGGTTTATCAGTTGAACACAAAATATTTGCTTTAAGATTAAACTGGGTAGGTAGGCTGTCAGCTGAGGGGAAGATTTGTTCTGGAAGTCAAGAACCCTTCCCTGTAAGTTGCTGGCATCTTCTGATTTACAGAAACACACCTAAAATGTCACTTTTACGGTGCTGTGAGGCATTGTAAGGGTCTGAGCGGCTGCACAGTCCCTGGCTGGATGCTCCAGCGGCTCTGTGGCCAGAGGGCGATTTGGGGATGGGCTGTTCTGCCTAGATCCTGCTCTGCTGCACCTGCCAGGGCAGCGCATCCGGCTCGCCCCAGCCCGGTGCTGACGCTGCTCTCTCTGCAGGTTGGGAAGCTCGCCCTGGTGTCAGTGGGATGCTCTCCCACCTCCTGCCACTGTGCCTTCTGGCTGTGAATTAACTGTGTTCGTTCTTGTTGCGGGATGCAAGATAAGAAAATAAAATAATGTGCCTGCTGCTGTGAAATTAAGTGCAGAGCATCACCTGCTGTGCCAAAGGTTTCCCACCAGCCCAACCCGGTTTATCTCCCTCGGGAGAAAGCATGAACTCCCTGGTGCTCTTGGCTCAGCTTCCTGCTAATGAGCACCCTGCATTTTACCTGGGAAATATGAAAAATTACAAAGAAAGGTCAGAGATTAGGTAAAAGAGTTGAGTTAAGGCGGCGTGAAACCACAGGCAGTAGTGAAAGATTTATTTTGCTGGATTTATATCAGCTCTTTAGGCCAGATTCCAGGTCTTGCAGCTACAATTCACAGTGGCAAACACTGCAGCTGGGCTCTTCATCCGAGCCGGCATGGGAGCTTTATCACCCTTGTCCAGTCGGATGCTGCTCCTTATTTGCCAGCCAAGCCAACAGTGATTAAATGGCATTTCTCAGCGTGCAGGTTGGAGCATTATTAGCTCTTATCTCTAATTGCCATCGTTTTGAAAGTGTTTTGAACAGATGGCTCTAAGAGAATAAGAGTGAAAAGAGATCCTTTTATACCTTTGACAAACAAAAATGCTTGCTGGGCTGCCAGCTCAAACTTATGGGTTTAAATATGGAGAAAATAGACCAAATCCTAGTCTGGCTTCTGCAGGAAAGGCAACCAGGGATAGCAGGGAAACCCGGACTACCCAGGGCATTTTCCCACTCATTAATGTCTGTTGTTAAGGCTGACCCCTGTCCACATGCCAATTCTCCCTGCATGGAGGGCATGTGCTGTCACACTCACCAGGGAAATGGGTTTATCTGTGAGCTTTGCTCATGGATTGGGACCCAACACACAGCTCTCTGGGGTAAGTGGGGTCCCCTGGCTGCTCAGTGCCTGGAGCAGCACCCTGCACACCCCTCCTGCCTGCCCACATCCCTCTGCCACACGGGTACCAGCCGTGCAGGGGAAGGAATCATCCCACTCTCATCACTCACAATGCACCCGGGCTTTGTGCTCACCTGGTGCTCCAGGTGCACCTGTATTGAATCATTTCCTTTAAAATAATCAAACTCATTACTAGATTACGTGTTACAAGGTCTGGGCGCATAAACCCTTAGCACAGAAAATTCTCTTATTTTGCTAACTGCTTAACCATAAAACTGCAACAGAAAGAAATTGTTCCCGTGACTCATATTTTTCATCATTTGGTCATTAAATAGTGATGGATATAAACCTATAAAGTACCTAAACTGAACCTTTTAACAATCCATGAGCAATACTATCATTTCTTTAATAGAACTCGCTGACCGTGCCTTTCTAAGATGCCATTTGTCATTTTCAGCGTGCAATAATCAATAACTTGGCTTTGAAATAAATAATATAACAGTCACAATATATTATCTTTCAGGCTGGCCCTATACTAACCATAAAACAAGACCTGGAAAGATGAAAACTTTAGGTAAATGCCAAAAATGAAACAACAACAGCAACAACAATGACAACAATGAAGAACAATGACAAGAATAGGAGCTAAATGAACAAGAAGCTTTATATAATTTTGCTTCCAAATTAATTTAGACTTCCCTTCTGTTTAGGAAACAAGGTGTTCTTCCAAAACAAAACAAGAATCGGGGATCATCTGACTTCAGGCTGGTGACAACCGCCGTCCCCTGGATTCCCTTGTCACGGGGCTGGTACAACATCTCTCAGGCACCAGGTCAGCAAGGCACATAAGCTCCAACATCAGTCTGTTGTTATTCACCGCAGCAATTAAGCACATGCTAAGTTTTAAACATATGATTGTTACATTAAAATCAATAGGGCCCAAGAGCGCGCCTAAATTAAACGTGTTTCTAAACCCAGCTGGAGTTTAGAAAAGCAGCTTCGTGACTAGAGGCCTGAATCCCACTGAAGTTTTGGGGAGCGTGGTGGCTGGGCTATGCAGGCTGTGCCACCTGAACTGTGACCTGGGCAAATCCAGCACCGTGCAGCCTGCCTGTGCAGCCTGCCAGGGTCCTTTTCATGGACATCTGGGCCCGAGTCTGTTGCACAGTGTAGAAATATCTGTAGACACCAACTTAAAAGCTGTCTGCTTCCCCTATCCCCTTATAAATTCATTCATACAAACAGAAAGGACATGCTGGAGTCAGGGCACAAGTAGGATGCAAAAGCAAGCTTAACTCTGCACTTCCTCCTTTGGCTGGGCCTTGCTCAAATCTCAGAACTGCCCATGTATTTATTTTCCTTGGTTGAATTTGGGCTGTGGCCCAGCAAGCCTACCCAACCCCCTGGCCAGCTGCTTTCTCGCTTCTACCCAAAAGCGAGGCAGGGGTAGGAGGGGAAGAAGTGAGGCCTTTTCTAGGTTCAGGGGAACTGTCCTGAGAGCAGAGGATCCCATAAGAGATCTGTTTCTCTAGCTAGCTGCTCTTAGGAATGAAAAATCAGAAAAGAATTTTCTTTGGAGTGAAATCTGCAGGTCCAAACAGGGCTTTCATTTACCTGAAATCCTCCAGCATGGTTGCTGCTCCGTGTCCCTTGCCCACATCCTTCACTCATAAGGGGAGTGCCATCCCCTTATCATTTTTGTGAGAAAACTTTGTGGCTATCGTGACACTGTCCCACCAGCAGTGTATCACACAGTGACACATTACTGCATCCACTGCAGCAATGCATGGTGAAAAAGCTCCGTGGTTGAGCCTGCTTTCTTACAGGGTAAATCAGGAGCAACTTCACTGGAGGAGGTGGAGTTACTCTGGAAGAAAACGGGGACAGGTAAATGTCTAACCCAAGGTATCGATTTGGTACTTCCTGTTCAAACCTCTTTGTGACTATTGCTTTTGGCTTTAATGCAAAGTTTTATTTAACACAAATATCTATAGTTGGTCTGTTGGAAATCTGTGATGGTGTATACAGGTAACAGCACACCTCTGCGAGCTACCACCTCCACACGAGCCTCCCAGCAATCAGCCCTGGCCATAAACACTCTCATTCCTTGGGTGCTTCTTAATTACTGAGTTACAGACAACAGAAGTTCCCATCCCCAGGTCTGAGCAGCCCTTGTCACTCATGTGGTTTGGAATAATGATAACAATTAAAACCAAACAAGCTCCACATTAAACTGCTTACATCCTCTGCTGCAGTTATAATCGATACGGCCCCAGCACATGCCACTCAGATAAGCCACTTCATCTTTACCACCTTTTGGAAATCACTTAATCACCCTTTCCTTCCCTGCCCCATCTAGACTTGCCAGGTCTTCAGGGCAGAAATGGCTGGAGCAGCAGTGGTTTAGTGCTTCAGACAATGAAGTCCCAGCCTTGGCTCGACTCCCCAGGAGCTCTTGTAAACACAAATAATTAATTTTATATTGTCTGTTTAAGATCAGGAAAGCGGGAGTTTGAAGGAAGTGATTTAATTTGATTTGCTCTCTTACTTTTAAACAGAATTGAAGACTGCAATTAGGGTGACAACCTGTGAGAGGACAGGCAAGAAGGAAACTTTAAGACCACTGAAGAAAGATAGCTGGAGTCTGTAGAGCATTCATTATAAGTAATGCCCGCACGTGAATCTAAAAATAGTGTCTCTGATGCTGTGTGTATATGACTGATATTAAAAATGACTGATTTAAAAGAAAGCGCTTCACCTCTGTTGCCAACCAGGAAGGCAGGTCTCCAGTATTCTCAGACTTAAATGCTGCCAGTATTTCACGTTAGGATAGTCATAAAGTTAAAGGTTAATAGGCTGTACAAATGACAGAGTTTAAAGGGAAAAATGAAGATGGGAAGATTTCTAGCACTTAGGGAACATTTTAAAAATGAAGCTCCTCGGTCTAATGTAATTTTTCCTATATTCTTTCTCACGCTGTTGATCATTATTGAAAATATTTCTATTTGCATAAGTGATTTCTCCTTCACTGCCCACCTCCGTTTGCTTTTTGGATGATCATTACTTCCCACAGTACATGATGAGTCATAATCCTGCTGCCTGCCATAACAGTCTGCTGCCATGGGAAGGTAATGGGGCTAAATTAAAGCCGGAGCCTCAGCGGGAGGATGGGCAAGGAAACCCGGAGAACGAGGAAGGCTTTTATTTAATTGTGAGCCATTAGAACTGGCAGGTCGAGGAGAAATGCAAACACGTGCGTGGCTGGAAATGGAATTGGGTTGAGTTGTTTCGCATTAGCTCAACAGATGTTGTGAGCAGCAGAAAGCATATTGCTGTGTCAGCTTTGCTGCCATGAATGGCAGTTGTTATTTTTTTTTTTCCCTGTGACAATGGAGCCAGAAATCAGAATCTAATGGCACGAGTAATGTGACTAAGATAAACACTTTTACAAGAGGACTGCCAATGATCATGTTTGCTTTTGCACCGATGTAGAGAAATTCTCCCCTGTTGCCTGTGTAGGCCTTGCAGCAAAAAAGGACGTCCTTCAAGCGTTATTTCTTCTGGCACTCAAGACTGAAATCACCATGAAGCATGGTTCTTCAACTTGTGCTGTTTCTTGTGTGGCCCAAATACTCTTTCTCAATCGGATCAGTGCCTGGAATCATCCCAGGAAATTTAGGGTGGAAGGTGCTCCTGAAAGCCTTCCAGTCCAGCCCCTGAGATCAAGGTGGTCCTTTTAATCTTCTCCCAAGTGCAAACACTACATGAATTATAATGCTGAACTGTGACAAGCAGTTGAAAATTAGTGAAGCACCTCCAAAACAACATTTATTCTTACTGCTTTCTTCACATATGCAGGTGACCAACCCAGCTAGCACTGAAGGCCGGGTGTGCAGAGGCTCCCCTAGGGCCTGCTGTCTGGGAGGTAAATAAGAAGACCCCAGCAGTGCCCATGGCTGTGGCTTTTCTTCCTTTGCCTTCTTCAGCTAGCTTCTATTTTTCTGCAACATGTTCTTAAAAACCTTCTGCTGAAGAAGTCAGGTATTCCTAATTTACTGTAGTCCAGGTAACAAAAAAATGTGGAATAAATATGGCTGCTGAGCAAAAGCCTCCTCCACTCTGGATCTAAAATGAAATAAAGAAAAACCTATGCCTTGGTACTTCCTCTAGTACTGAATTTTGTGCCTGCACCACAGGACCAGACCTTTGTATCTGCACAGAAACATCCTGAAAATGTAGGAATGTTCCCTACAGAGCTGCTGGGAAGACCAGGATGTCAGGCTCCATGTTCCCTGTGCATGGATCAAGGTGAAACCCAGGGAGCCCTTATGGAAGATGTTTTAATGATTACTGTGGCTCTTGGTGTCCTGCTGCAGTAACTCAAAACTGCAATGGAGCTTTCTCATGCTGGGTAGCATGGTATATTTTTACAAATTTCTGTGAGATTGTAGAATATTGGCATCTGATTTTTTTTTCCTTCCTTCTTGACTTGAGTTTCTATATTCCAGTCCTCACTTTCTGTTACGCTGTGTGTCTTCCTAACACCATAGCATTGATTTGACACAACACAATAGCACTGAAACTCTTGTTTAGAAGATTTTCAAGCATTGTATTTATTTTGCACATGACACTAGGTAGAACATGATAAAAAATATTTTTTTTTTAAATGAAGACAGGTAAATCCACCTCCTTCTTCCTTCCTACAGGGACTAAAATGCCGAGTAAATGAAATTAGAAGCTGCTAGGAGTAAGATGCTTGCAATGCAAACAGATTTCTTAAGACTTACTTTTAAGTCTTTACTCCAGTAACTAACTTACAGAGCATTTTCCTAGTCTGAAACCAGTAGTCATGCACTGCCTTTGGGAGAGTTTGGAGCTCCTCTCCACCCTCAGGACCCCTCGCTCTGCAGCTAACTTCTTGGATCTGAATAAGAATGCTGCAAGAAAGAGACATTTTTTTGTGCTGGCCCTTAACCTCTGAGGGAGCTCTCACACCCATGGGTTGGCTGGTAGAGTCCTTCACCCCTCTGCATCAGCAGCTAATCACGTAAGTAGGGTTGTGATGCCAGTGGAATTGCAGCTGTGAAGAAGGGCTAACCTAAATCCTTTCTCTTTGGCCCTTTACATCTGATTCTTCACTCATTTTTACAGGGAGGTGGAATGGTTATAACATTCCAAAATAAAAGACAGTTTTCTTCTGAAAAAGAGGCCATGCCTATAAGTTGAGTGTGGAAAATGCTGCCTATAGCCTTTTATTAGCTTCATTCACTCTAATATATCTGCCTTGCATGGCAAGAAAAGTATAAACAAATGGCAGGGTATTGGTTTTTCAATAACAAGGCTTAAACCAAGGATATAAAAAACATCTCTTATCTGACGGTCTTTATGAAACAATTAATATTGTCAATGTCTTTTCCATCTCCTCCAAGTTGCGCATACTGCATAAACCTTGATATATCTCCAAGAAGCACACAAAAAAAAATGCCAGCTGGAGAACAAACAGGGCAATGCGCCAGCACTGTTGGAAAGGGAAACGATTGCCATGTCTTCTTATAAAATGCTTTGATATTAAAATAAACCAAGATGTAATTCTCTCGAATTTGCCTGCGAGGGCTCGGGGCGCTGTTGCCAAAGGCTCTCAGTTTTGCCTTGTAGCCTCAGGATCTAGACACAGTTCATTATTTTCCTCCTCACAGGCTCTCATAGGAGCAGTGAGTGTCTCCACTTCTCACCCTTATGGACACGTAGGATTCTGACTCTGCATCCCACATCCTGCAGCCCTGGTGCCGCCCTCTGCTGCTGCTGGCCGTGGTGCTGCAGCAGGGCATGTGGGGCAGGGAGGCTTGCCAGGCTTTGGGCCGATTTCATCATTGTGGTTGTAATGAGCAACAGGAGCATCCCAGCAGTCATCCCCCGTGAACTGGGGTTGGAGCCTGCCTGGAATGAAGCAGAAAACTTTTGGTAAGAATGCCCAGCGTAGCCCAAGGTTCCTGGGTGAAGGTTCTGGTGGCAGCGTGGCATCGCTGCCTCAGCCTGCCTCCCTGCCTTGTCTGTCACCTGCACGTGCAGAGCTGCTTATCAATGATGCTCTGCACCATACGGCTGCGAAGCATTCCAATCGATACGTTATCATTTCAGAGCTTAGTATGAAGGTGAAGGGCGTTATCAAGGGCGTCTGCAAACTGATCAGTGGTCTGCAATCTGATCGGCTTCAGCGCTTTACAGGCATGGTCTCTACAATGGAATAGAGATGGTCTTATCCCCTTATCCATAAAAACCCTTGCTGTCAATAAACCAAAAACAAATGTATAAAAAAACAACCATCTGACCAAAAAAAAACAACCCAGAGAAGTATCAGCTGTACATTTGCCCTCGAAGCTTTTAGCATATCCTCTGTTCCTCATTGCAGTGCAGCTCTCAGGCATGGTAACAGGTAATGAACTCCCCGTGGCAGCACCGTGTGTACTGTTTACAGTTTTCCTCACTGAAATATTTGAGGCACGGGTGATCTAGAGGAAAATGGAAATGTACTGAAAGTAATTTTTTTGTGACAGCATTACACGAGTAACTTAGGTCTCATACTCTGTCGATAACAACACACGGTAAGAATACTTATCAGATGATGAGGAGAAATGGTGTTTGCTTAATATATTGGGAATTTTATTTTGACATTTCTATTGCTCTAGAGATACCCAGCAGTGCTTGCAGGTATTACATTTCATGCATATGCCATGTCAAAATTGTTCCACTTTCTGTCATTTGTAATACATATTATTATTTGTCTTATCTGCCACCTTGAACCAAATGTTCAGAGATGCTGTCAGGGCCAATCGTACAGTCCCCTTTGGTGTAACTGCAGCAGTGATGGCTACGCTGTTGGTGAAGCTTAACAAACACCCGTGCATCAAAGGTTTTGCCCTGCAGTGGATTTAATCCTTCTGCTCTCCACCAACCATCTTCAGACCCCCCCAGCACTGCCCTGCACACCTCAGAGCAGTTGGATAATCACAGATCCACTGCCAAGGGCCCACCTGGGCAGGGAAACAGCACGACAAGGCTTGTGTTCAGGGGTCCCTGAGAGGATTTAGTTTCCTGTGACTAGTAGCCACAGGGCACCAAGAAAAAGTTAGGTGCATTTTGTTTGGCTCTCCATCTAACCTTTCTGGTCCTGGGGTTTTCCTGACACACAGCACTGCTTTAATCAAGTTTCTTACCAATGAATTTCTGATATCTATTATATCAGAATATAGATATAGATATATCTATATCTATCTGATATCAATGAATATCTGATATCTGTTTAACTAAAATATATTTAAATATATATATATGTTGTGTTTGACTTTCTAATAGATTTTTAATTTTTCAACCATGTAAAACAAACAAATAAAAAAAACACAATGCACACTACATAAATGTAGAGCTCTTCCCCAAAGAAGGAATGGTTTGGAATTTGATTTTGGAGGAAAGAACTCTTACCCCAGAGCGGTCATTTCTTGGCCTCTGATGCTCACATCTTTATAAAGTGAGTTTGAGCATTTATAATAATATACAGAGAGTGGAAATAAGAAACTTCATTATCTAGGGTTGCATTTTTCCTTGAATGTACAGAAATGTTATGTCAAAAGAAAGACAGAATTTTATTTTATTTTATTTTATTTTATTTTATTTTATTTTATTTTATTTTAATTTTATTTTATTTTATTTTATTTTATTTTATTTTATTTGCAGAATGGGTAGAACAGTCTGCATGCCATGGAAGGGATGTGAGCACCTGAGCTGTCTGTGTACCTGCAGAGATGTCCCCAGCCAAAAGAGGCAGAAGGAGCCGCCTGTGGTGTGCACATCACCTTCGAGGTATTCCTGAGACTTCTGACCATGCCTGAGGAGTAACCTTCCCTGAGGACCAGCAGGCAAGACAGACTCATTAATAAGTGCAAAGCACGCTGAGGTCTTGTCATAGAAGCTCTTGCCAAAGCATAATATGGCCCCATCATTCATTTATTTTGCAAAATCATGAGCTATTTTGGGGATGTGCTGACTCAGGGCAAGCTGGTTCAGATTGCCATGCCATTTATAACAAAAGTGCTTAGGGAAACTAGGGTGACCTCAAGATCTTTTAATAAAGTGCAAAATGCAGCTCATGTTCAGTGTGTGTGTTCAGCATACCTCTTGTACAATTGCCAAGGATCTCAGATATGAATGCGAGACTCTTCATAAGTAGCTGATTTTTGAGTCAATGGGCTGTAACACTTTTGAAATCAATGATTATTTAAGAACTCCTAAAACTGCACATTGTTCAGCTGCTGTGCACACAAACATTGGATCTATTCTGTTCTCAGTTGGCTCTCTGCAAATGGGTAATTTGGATCTGAGGGCTGAAGGCTGAGTGTGGATTATAACAACTCTTTTTTTTCCTAGTCAGGCCAGTGAAACAGTCACCATACAGCTTTGCGCTTCTTTTTTAATTCAGTAGGGGCTGAAAATTCTCTGCATTTTCCAGCTTTGGTTTCAGGATTCTCATCATTTTCAAAAATATGTGATTTTCACATTCAAAAATATATAATCTCACAAAGAGCTCTGCTTGTTTGGGATTTCACCAGTACGGATGTTTATTCTGATTTTTGATTTATTTTTTTCTTACATTCTAGGTGATAGCTCAGTGTTTATGACTTGGTATATAAGCACCAATCTTCAGATTTAGAACCACAAGCTGCCAAGTTGCCATCTATCCACTGGTCTTTGGATGTTTCTGTCCTTTCATATTTTGAAATGGGTAAGGTGAGTAACAATAAAGCTTAATTCAGATGAGGAAGGAACAGCTTATGTTCTGCCTTGAAATCCTCCCATGATACTTTCCACAAGAAATTTCCTACAGTGTGTTTAGCTGACCTCTGTTCTGCGAGTGTGCTTGTGAAAGTGATAAATTGTGCACACCTGGCTAATATCAACACAAACATGATCATACTTCCTCGAAACTGGACTGGTGGGCAGGTCGCAAAGACAAAAGCAAAGGATATGTTCTACGGGTTTCTGATGACTTTAGAGCATTGTATCACCTCATACAGAGCATGTGTGTAGTGCTGTATGAGATGAAGACTGTACTTAGATCACATCATTTGCCCATCAGTTCTGTCCCCATGGATTTATTCCAAAGTACGCGGCAGTTTGCAACAGAACTTGTTTCACTAAAACATCATAACCTCAAAAATTTTCCTCTTTTCTCTAAAAATGATATCTTTTTGAGTCAGACACAAGACTGTGATGGGCCTCAGAAACAAAACTCTCATAAATTAAACAACTTGCTCTCCTGCTGGGCAACTAGGTTCAGAATGGAGACTGTAATATTTGTCAGGAAAGACTCTCAGCCTGCCAGGAAGCTGCCAGAAAACAGAGACTTGCAAACCCTTGCATTTAAAGGAACAAAAATGCCATTGTAAGGCACAATAAGGGCACAACTTTAAATGTTCCAAACCACCTCCTAACCTATGTGCATCAGACACAACCTTGTACTACTCAAGCAAGCAAAACCTCAGGGAGGTTACCAAGCATAACTTGCTGGTAGCTTTTCTAGTCTTGAATAAAATATCCTTATCAAACACATCCTGCAACAGACTTTACTGCCGATGAGAAAGTAGCATCCCTTTTCTGGGTAACCTCTGTTTATTTCCAATCTTGCATTCAGAAGGAGCAATTGAAGGAATAGCAGAGAAATGCAGAAATGCAATGTTTCTGAATAACTCTGGTTTTACAGAGGCCCTGATAGTATGTAACAATTTGCGATAGGAAAGGGAGATCCATTCAAGGTGGCTCAAAGTCTACTGTAGTTAATCTCTGGCATTCACAAAAATTGTTTTTAGCTGCTTGGGCAGCATAACAGCAGCTCTAAAATCTGATGGTGGAAGAATTCATTTCAATTTCCTGAGTATGTAACATTCGTATGTGAGGCAAACTAGCAACCGTGTTCTCATCTCTTCTTCCTTCTCCCCCTGAACATCCAAACCCTGATGCAATGAGGCACTTCAACCCTTCCCCGTGGAACAAATTGCTTAAAGTTAGCCATGAAATTAATACTGCTCTGACAGATTATTGTTTCCCTACGCTTGTAAGGCCAAATGCTGCAACCACCTATGGGAGAGCATAGGAATGGTCTAGGGAGAGGCTGAGGGCTGAGCAGGAAAGGTCCTGCTGCTGTCAGAGAGCTCCTGCTGGAGCACGAGCAGATGCAAACCTCACAAACCACACAGTAGAGATGCAAGCTTCAGCCTAGCGAGAGTGTGCCTCTTTAGAAAAATAATGAAAAAGAAGAGGCAGTACTGAGACAGGATAAATAAGGAGATAAATCACTTTGCAATACAATGCGAGCCAAACCTGAAAATAAACAATTACTTTAAATCATATCAAGCACCTATCACAAACATCACATTTATACAATTGATCCATGTGTAAATTAGCCAATTAATTCTGGATTGGAACACTAATGAAATAATAATTATCTGTTTACAATGGAATGGTATGAGTGTGGGTCTGGGAGCAGAAATAGAAGAAAGACTGAAGCAAATTCCACCTGGGTCCTCCACTGCTGAGCATGGGGATGGGTCAGTCAACATCAGATGTCCAGATATTGCAGGGGGACAAAAATAAAACACACAAATATGTATGATTTATTATTATTATTATTATTATTATTATTATTATTATTATTATTATTATTATTATTATTATTATTATTATTATTATTATTATTTGTGTGTATGTGTGATACAGAATAAAGAATTGCAAAGTGGCTTGGTTTTTCTTTTCTGCTTAGCTTTTTCCACTATGGGTGGTTGTTTACCCTGAGGGACTAGAGGCATTGGGACCCAATAGTCACCAGAGAAGTTAAAGAGGAAAGTAAAAGGGTGGGAATTTCAATACAGAATGGTTTGAGTGACTCAGATCTGCAGCAAGAACTTTCCTGAGATGGGGGAATGTACTGAGGTCTTCTATAAAAACTATGCACCTTGGTTTTTCAGGTAAGAGCTGCAAACAGACAGAACAGAGCTTTAACCCAGCTCCTCGTGTGGCAAGCAAGAGCCCTGGGCTGTTTTCTGTCTAAGAACCACTTTCTGTCTCTCATTTTTCCTACGCATTGCAGCCCAGAGTTGAGGAGTATTTCCACTGAAATGTACTTTCCTTGAAAATTTCGTGATGATTTTTACTTTGCCCAATGCCTTTAAGGGCAGCAGATGTTTAGGGGAAGAGTTTTTCTATAAACTCTTATGAATGGCTGAGACCCTGTCCCCAAGGTGTGCATGGCTGATTTTTCATTTCTGCACTCCCAGTTTACCTAAACTAATCCTTACAATGACACTAACAGTTTAGAAATGGTCACATAAGAAACAGCGTTCTGAAAAGTCACGTACACTGAATGTATGTGGTAAATATCATGCCTGCTGCAGCCGAAAATATTACTTGATTGGGTCTGTGGAAGCTTCCCCAGGATTTATAACCCCAAATTTTCTGGGGGAAGCAGAAATCCTGGAGATAGCTTGCAAGCATTGCCATTGAGAAATCTGATTCAGATAAAAGATGTGTTATTTCTAATTGCCAGGTGGATGCCTTTGAAACAGAATAGCAAGAGAAGGAAGAGAAATCAGTTGCAATGATCAGGGCATTACAACATTTAAATGTAGAGATTGTTGCCTCCCTAAGCACACTCACACACTCTCAAGTCTATAGCTCTGCATATGCCAGGACAGATGTTTGCAGTGGATGCGCACATGTATTTCAAATGTTGAGAAGCATGCCAGAATTGAGAGGCTAGGTCCTCCTTTCCTTTCCTTTCCTTTCCTTTCCTTTCCTTTCCTTTCCTTTCCTTTCCTTTCCTTTCCTTTCCTTTCCTTTCCTTTCCTTTCCTTTCCTTTCCTTTCCTTTCCTTTCCTTTCCTTTCCTTTCCTTTCCTTTCCTTTCCTTTCCTTTCCTTTCCTTTCCTTTCCTTTCCTTTCCTTTCCTTTCCTTTCCTTTCCTTTCCTTTCCTTTCCTTTCCTTTCCTTTCCTTTCCTTTCCTTTCCTTTCCTTTCCCCCTCTTTCTTCCTTTCCAATTTCTTTTTTTTTTTTCCGTTTTCCATTTCCCGTTTTCCTTTTATCTTTTCCCTTTTCTTTTCCCTTTTCCCTTTTTTCCATTTTCCATGTTCCATGTTCCATTTTCCCTTTTCCTTCCCTTTAGTTTCCTTTCTTTTCCCCTCTCCTTTTTCCTTTTCCCTTTCCTTTTCCCCTTCCTTTCCCTTTCCTTTCCTTTCCCTTTTCGTTTCCCTTTCCCTTTCCCTTTCTCCCTTCCCTCCCCAGCCCACCTCCGCCCGTTCCTCACCCTCTGCCCGCTTCCCCCGGGCCCGGTCCCGGCAGGGGGCGCCTCCTGCCCGGCGGGGAGGCGGCGGCAGCTCCGGGCCGGGCAGGGAAGGAGAGGACAAGGAAGGGGAAAGGGATCCCCTAAATCGCTGCTGCTCCGCGGAGGAGCTGGGGAGGGAAAAAACCGTGCCCCGAGGTGCCTGGGGGGGGAGCCGGGCTTTGCAGCGATATCCAGGGGGGAGCCGAGCTCCGGGCATCCCGGTCTCGGTGCCGGGGGGCTCGGGCAGCCCGCACGGCTCAGCTCGGCCCGGTTCGGCCCGGATGGTCCCGGAGCCATCCCCGGGTTTTGGGGTGCGGGGATGAAGAGGGGTGTCCGGGCGGCGGGGCCGCTTTGGTGGCAGGAGCGGGGCGTCCCTCGGCTCCCTTCTCTCCCGTGGTGCTTCAGCGGAGCCGGTGTCCCTTTGTGCTAATAGCCCCGTCCTCATTTGCTGCCTAATTGGCCTATATAAAGCCAATAACGGGCGGGCGCTCGGAGCCTCCAGCCGCAGCAGCACGTCGCAGGGGGGCCGGGGCCGCGGCGGCTGCGGGCAGGCGAGGCAGGCAGGGGCTGAGCGGAGCCTTCTCCTCCCGGCTGCCTCCCCGCCTAATCCCATTTGCCATCGTGCGTGCCCAATCGCCGTGTGCTCCCCGCGTTTAACTTGGATGACATTTTGATTTCATCATTAGCATCCGGCGCCAGGTTGACGCAGCAGCGAGCGGCGGCGGCGGCGACGGCGGCGGCGGCGGCGGCGGCGGCAGCGACGACCCCCGGCTCTCTCCGCCTGCCCGCAGCAGCCCCCCGGTGCCTGGGGCTGCCAGGGTCCCCCCGGCCCCCCGCCCTGCCGCCCCCTCATGCGAGGGGCCCCCGGCCGGCCCCGCCGCCCCGCTCCCCCGCCGCTCCGCCTCGCCTCTCCCCCGCTCCGCCGGGAGCCGCCTCGGGCGGGCAGGAACCGGGCGGGCACCGGAGGATGCCGGAGACCGGGCAGGAGCCGCCCAGCGCCCCGCCGCCCCCCAAGGAGTCGTTCTACATCAAGAACCTGCTCAACGGAGACCCCCCGAAAGCGGCCCCCAAGCAACCGCGCCCGCTGTTCGCCCCGTCGGGCAAAGGGGCGGCGGATGGAGCCGGCTTCGCCCTGTCGCAGGTGGGCGACCTCGCCTTCCCCCGCTTCGACATCCCGGCGCCGCGCTTCGCCCTGAGCGCCCACTGCCTGGAGCGAGCCCAGACCTGGTGGTACCCCTACGCCCTCACCCCGGCCGGAGCCCACCTGCCCCGCACCGAAGGTAGCGCTCCCCGCCTCCCCGACGGGGCGGCCGCGGGGATGGGGACGGGAACGGGGAGCGGGGAGCGGGGGGAGGATGGGGACGGGGATATGGGACGGGATGGGGACGGGGAGCCCGCGGTTGGGGTCGCGCATCCCGGTCCGGGGTCCCCCCCGCTGCCCCCCGACGGGGCGCCGGGGCCGGGCGGTGAAGGTGTCTCTTTGTGTCCCTCTCTCCCCCCTGCCCGCTGCCCCCCGGTCCAGCCGCCGAGAAATCCCTCCTGAGGGACTCGTCCCCAGCCTCGGGCACCGACAGGGACTCCCCGGAGCCTCTGCTCAAGGCGGATGCGGAGCACAAGGAGCTGGACTCCAAGAGCCCCGACGAGATCGTGCTGGAGGAGAGCGACTCGGAGGAGGCCAAGAAGGAGCCGGGCGCGGAGGACTGGAAGAAACGGGAGGAGAGCCCGGAGAAGAAACCGTGCCGCAAGAAGAAAACCCGCACGGTGTTCAGCCGCAGCCAGGTCTTCCAGCTGGAGTCCACCTTCGACATGAAGCGTTACCTGAGCAGCTCGGAGCGGGCCGGCCTGGCTGCCTCGCTGCACCTCACAGAGACCCAGGTGAAGATCTGGTTCCAGAACCGTCGCAACAAGTGGAAGAGGCAGCTGGCGGCCGAGCTGGAGGCCGCCAACCTGAGCCACGCCGCGGCGCAGCGCATCGTCCGCGTCCCCATCCTCTACCACGAGAACTCGGGCGCCGAGGGCGGCTCGGCCGCCGCCAGCGCCCCCGGCACCCAGCCCCTGCTCACTTTCCCCCACCCCGTCTATTATTCCCACCCCGTGGTCACCTCCGTGCCCCTCCTGAGGCCCGTCTGAGCCCGCTGTGTCCCCCCCAACCCCGGCCCCTGGCCCCCCGCGTAAGTAACTGCGGCGACGGCGCGGCCCCGACGGCGAGGGCCCGGTGAGGGGAGGGAGACGGAGGGGAAAAAGAACGGAAAAAGCGGCCGGGACCCCTGGGAGAGGTTGGGGGGGGGGGGGGGGGAACGAAAAAGGGAGCTCGGAGAGCCCCCCGGGGCTGTCACGCCGTTTGGGAGCGTGGCCGAAAGCCGCGGTGGGCTCGGCGGCTTTAGGTTTATTTTTGTATTAAAAAAAAAGGAAAAAAAAAAAAAAGGAAAAAAAAAAAAAACGTGGGGAGAATAAAAAGCGAACGATCCCGCGCCACTCCTCGAGGTTTGCCAAACGCTAAAGGGAAAGGCGAAAATTTCCGTCCCTTTCGGACCTCTCCTCTGCCTCCGAACCGCGCCGGCTCCCGACCCTGGTGCGACTCCGACTCCAGCGACCGCGGCTTTTCCTTGGGGCAGCCCTCGGCACCGATTTGCCTCTTTCTTTCCCCATATTTTGTACCTTTCGCTTTCTGCCATGGGACTTTCTAACTAGCGAGAACTACAGCCTCACAGCCAACGGCTGAACACCCCGGCACCACCGGGTGCCGCTTATTTATTATCGGTTCCGTAGAGATTTTAAATCCTTGCTTTGAATTCTTGTTTTCCTAACAGTTGTCTTTATTTTTTTTTCTTTATTTTATTTTTTTTTTCCTTGTAAAGTTATTTCGGTATCTGGGGGAAGAAAAAAAAAATCTGTACTCTTTTGATTTCTTTTGTAATACCGACTCTTCTTATTGTACCTTTGAACTGTGCAATATTGTACGAGGATTCTCAAAGCACTGCTTTTATTTGAATGGTGAGGAAAGGGTTTTTAGCACTGTATAATTGCGTTCGTTCACGTTGTACAAAATACAATTGAAACAAATAAAAATGAAAGAGAAGGAAAGCGAAAAGAGAGGAGCAGGGCGTGGGAATAAGCATCAGCCCGGTTTGTACGAATAAACGAGGGAGATTCGGAGAGCTGGGCGCTTTAAGTGAAGGACAATCAACTTTAGGGTAATTTTAATTTATTTGATATGATGTACAGTTTTCTTCTAAAGTCCATCGAGTCTGTGGATTTTCATAGGCAGAAATCCAGCGAGGAGTGGACACCTCTAGTCCCTCTCTGTCTTAGTGTCTGCTCACCTGTTGTCTGACAATTGTTTGCTGTCTTCCCAAGGGTTTGGGTTGGTCGCTATTCTTTTTTATTTTTATTTAATTATTATTATTTTTAAGTTTTAGTTTATTTTTTCCCCTTCGGTTGTACTCCCTGCCCTCTTGCTTTCTGTTAGGGACCGCTCCTATTTTTAAAACAGCCTATATTGTTATAAACTGAATGTCGTGGTGGAAAAAAAAAAAAAAATCAATAAAACCCGTTCCTTATCATTTTTTTTATTATGATTATGATTATTTCAAGTGTGGCTTCGGAGAAAACAAACAAACACAAAGCAAACGCTGCCTGCAAGCCCTGCCGGCCTCCCGGAGACCCCCACCTCGGGGGGATTTTGGGGTGCGGATGGAGGGGGGGCCCCGCTCCCGGCCCTGCGAGCCGCCAGCCCCGACGTGCCCCGGATCCCGAGGGGGGTTCCCTGGGTCGGAGCGGGGCCGTGCTGGGCCTCCCGGCCTCCATCCTGCGAGGAGAGGCTGCTTTACACCCGGAGGCCACGTCGGGGATGGGTTTGGGGCCGGCCCGTGCGCCCCGTCCAGGAGCATCCCCTTCTTGTCGCCGTCCCGTGGCGGGGCTGGGGGGCGGCGGGGGGGTCCCCAGAGCCCTGCTCCCCCCTGCTCTGCCCAGCCGGGGCCGAGGCTCAGCCTCCTGCCCCGGGCACGGTTATTCCCGGATAGGATCGCTCTCCTCTGCCCCGAGATTGGCCCGATTGGACGTGTTTATAGCGCCCAGGGCAGCGGCTCGGGGCGAAGAAATCAAAATAAAAAGCAGCACTGCGAGAAGATAGTCCCGCGTTTTCTTTTCGTTTGGGATAAAAACCCTGGCAATGGGTCGTAAATGGAAAATAAACAGAGGTTCGGAGTCAAAATACGCTGCTCGCTGTGTCGCCTACAAACAGAGCGATGCCTTTGCTGTTTGCACCACTAACTTTGGGACAAGTCGCTTGCAGCTCATTAAAAATATTGTTGCAATAGCAAATACATCTTGCCATTTTTACTGCGCGATAGCACGATGTTACCAAACGGCGAGGAAAGAAAAAGCTCGCTTATTTGTGGTCAGTGCCCAGCAAACGACTCCGGACTGCCCCGGCCCCCCCTCCGTGCCCAGCTGGCTGCGAGTTCCGTCCCCTCCCCTGCGCGGCTCCGCGCAGCGATGCGCTGGGGCAGGCGCTTTATTTTTAAAGGAAAAAATAGAAATAAAAAAGAAAAGAAATAAAAGAATATTAAAGGCCAGTTTTTGTGCTCGTTCCTCCCGTTTTTCTGCCGAGGTGGCGGCGGAGAATAAGGTGGGAGAGCGCAAAAAAAGTTGGGCGCAGGCTGGGGGCTGCACAGCGCGGTGCCGGCTTTCGGGGTCGGGGCAGGGGGCAGTGGGGAGGTGACATAGGTTCCCCAAAAGCCTGGGGCGGCATTGGCTCCCCAGAAAGGTCCTTTCCCTTTTGGCAGAGCCCCGTGGGCTGCCTTTTGGGATCGCTGCTGGAGAGCCCGCATCAAGTGCCCCGCTCGGGAGGATCGGGAGCGCTCGCTTGGAGCGGCTGCAAAAGCGTCTGTAGAGCGAGAAAAAAACAAAAAGTGATGGGCAGGGAGCTTGGTGCAATTGAAGGAAAGTTGCTTCGTTCCCCTAAGCTGTAGCAACTCGGCGGCCACTTGCGTTTGAGTGCCGCGACCTCGCCCTGCAAATCTGTGCCTTTGTTTGCAGCCGAGCGGGGCCGAGCACAGCGAGCCTGCGTGTTTGGGGTAGAAGCACACATGTATTTCTTTTATTTGGCGGTAAACAGAGGCTCGCTGTGTACAGCAAACAGCCAGGGGAAAGATATAAACTTCCCGGCCGTCAGGATTTGGGCATCCAGAAGCCTTTTTGCCTTGCCGCAGCAGGGACGGGCGGGCGCGGAGCCGCCCCGCCGCCGCCGAGCGCGTCCGGGAGGTCGGGATTCGGGTGCTTCTTGCCAAGGTTTGCCCTTTTTTTTTTTTTTTTTTTTTTTTTTTCCAGTTTTCCCCCGGGGAATCTCAAGCTGGGGAGCAATGGTTCTCCCTGCCGGCAGCTCAGGCCGGGGGGAAGACGCGGGGCCGCTCCCCGCTGCGAGGGAGCGATCCCGGTTTGGGAGCGGTGCCGGAGACGCGTGTTTGTCAAAACCCGCTGCAAGTGTCTCTGTAATAATCACTTTACTCGATCGACTCGGTATAGTGTGCTAACGGAATGAGCAGCCCATTAGGAGCATTAACAGCTTGGTACAGCATAATGCCTCAGTTCCTATTGATCGCGGAACGTCTGTAAAATATTGTTTCAAATGAATCTATTGTTCCTGCGCTCTTTTCGGCGGTGTTGATGACCTTGGCTTGTTCTCGCCCGTCCAAATTAAGCCTCTCGCCTCTCCCAGACGATTCGGGAGGGCTCCGACAGCAGCCGGAGCCGCGCAGCCGGGCCCGGCTTTCGGCCGCTCCTCGCACCCTGCGCACCCCGGACCCGCTCCAGGGCACCTCAGAAACGCCGTCGGAGCCTCCTGGGACGTGTGGGGCCAGAGGGAGGGAAAGCTGAGGTGCCCTTGGGGCAGCTAAACCCCCCCTGAAGGGACGCGGTCCCCGTTTTTTGGCTG